>NW_010271272.1:0-31483 GCF_000690775.1 Eurypyga helias
CCTCCCAGGCCACCTGTCCCTGTTCTTGCTACAAAAGACTCAAGAAAATCTATCAATAGACTAAAACTTGAGATCCAGATAAGAGAAAAGTAACATTTTAATGGCTTAAGTGCTATTCTTTCAGCGTCAATGGTGAAATGTCATGATGTTTAAAAACAGAAGTATGGATTTGTAGATTAATGTGATATATGTATTTTACATGAATAGTGAAAATCCTATAAACCTTTCTCATATATATTTTCTTCTATTTTATTTGGATAAAGTAGAATTCATACTCTGGAAAATAATAACAGAAGACAAGGTTATCAAACAACTAGCATGACATTTCAGTTCACATTTAGATAATTAAATATAGATTTGATTTTTTTCTCTATGTTTATTTTTACCATAATTTATTTTTATTTTAAAAATATGGAAAACTTTCAGTAGACAAAACTCTAAGTTTTCAAACTTAGCTGTATATTTTTTAAAGAATATGTGTAAATTTAGATTTTTAACATATTTTTCAACTTTATTAATGTAGGGAACCAGCATGATAAAATCAGTCATTTCTTCTTGAGCCTTCAATCTCAAACACACAAAGCTCTTTTTTCCCTTGCTCCAAAAATGAGGGGGATTTAAGATACTGATGCAAATTCTGGGACTTAATCCCAGATCTAATCTCTAGAATATTTCACATGAAGAATCATACTTAAACCACAATTTATCAATCACTTGTTCTTGATCACATTCACTTTAAAAGACAAAACCTGACAGTTTAGTGCCAACATACCTCACATCAAGACGTTTATTGGTTGGTTTTCTTATTGTTATTGTCTCACTGACATTTTGGTAACAAAAATAAAATATACGCAACAGTCTTCATATTTTCCACCCTGATGGAAACAGGTTAGATGCAACATTCCAATATAAGCTCATGTTGGCTGACCATTAATAATTACAGTGTAATACCTACACTCTAAGAAGTGCAGTAGAAGAATGAACAGTGCTAACAATTAATCTTTTTAGCACTGTTGATGAAACAAATAAAATATTTATGAGAAATAAATTAGATTGTGCTTACTTTCATGTTTGCTGAAATAAACTCCTATTCCCTTAAGACATAGTGACATTTCTGCCTAAACTGGATCTATTGATCTTTGAATTAAAAGTTTATATAATGTCCCAATATTTTAAGAGACTGGAGAGTAAATATTAAGAACAATTGAAGTCCAATATATAGCTAAAAATATGTTTATATTTAATAAATCATTGAATATTAACAGCTAGATTTAGGTACTTAAAAAAGTACCTGAAGATCTCTTTGCATTAGCTCCTTTGATGACTATTAACTTCATCTGTGTAAACACAAACACAGAAGATCAGAAACCATGAAAATAAGACTGTCTTCTACTTGTAAGACTAGTTACATCATGACCATATCAGACATGAGTTCATACCACGAAAAAGAAAAAAATACTGTGAAAAAAATTAAAAGGTCTTATATTTATTTTTACAATACAATGTGTCTTCTTCCTGGTTTGGATTCTGTATAATGTAATTTTAATTCCTGTTCAAGGAGTCCAAGGGCGACAAGGCACAAGAAAAAAATAATGTAAATATATTTTTTAATATCAAGAACTGAAAGTCCTGGAGTGGCAAAATCATTTTAAGTACTCATTGAGTACTATGAACCTTGCCTTCAATACCATCCTTGTTAGAAAAGAAATATCTATGAAGATGAGAAGAAATAATCCGTGGAAATAGGACTTCAGGAAAGTTTTGGAACAACTGTATCTACCCTGTTCTATAGACATATGTCAAATGTGAGATAACATTAATTTTCTCTTCATTGCAGAGAGCTGGTGCCTCACCAGCAAAACTGGAAATGATTGAGGGAAACTTGCATTCTACAGAGTCACTGTGATTTTTTGTAGTGTTAGAATGCTCAGGTTTTCATGTCGCATGCTTGGTTATCGTAGGCAAAGAATCTGATTTTGCTGAAGCAGTTCTGAAGGTCATGATTGTTTTGAAGTAGGGGAGATAGGCAAATTTGATGAACATAGGTGTTTTGGAGATTTACTTGCTATGTCATTTCCAGTAGTAGTTTTTTATTCATGTTAATCTTCTTTTTTTTCTTGTGTTTCTGAATTGTCATATTCTTTTTAATACTTAAGACTTAAATTGCCTACAATATTGGCAATTTCCTTTTCTTCCAGCCTTTAAATTCCAAAAGGGACTTAAATGTTTCAGTGATCCAGCTATCTATCAAATATATATGTTACTTGAAAAACAATTTTTGTAACAAAATTGATTTATTTCTCAATCCTGCCACTCAGAGTAAACTCAAGACTAATGCACATAGTACCGCATAAATATAAACAATTTCAGGTACTGTACAGGTGTAAGAGATTATATCAGTTGCTCATAGTAGATGAATAATTATACTCAATATTATCTGAGTGAGGGAATGCTTTGTTGAAAATTTTAGGGGAAAAATTTATATTCAAGAGGAAGTATTTGGGTATGAAACAGTTATTCTAAACATGGGTAGGAAGATGGCCTTCCATAGTTTTTCACAAGGCACATTGCTGCCACTAGACAAAATACAGAATTGTTGCAAGGAGAGTGACTTAGCAATTTCTTCTGTCATAATATATTACCTTCATGCTGTGCCACTATATTTCTAGTCTTTTCATAAGAAAGAAAATCTGAAGGTAGACTAATTGTGAAGGGGTTTGAATTTGTACTGGTATAAGTCTATGTTTATCAGTGGGAAAAAGTGCAGCCAAAGCTTCTTGTAGCTCTATTTTGACTTTTGGAATGGAAAGAAAAGAGTTAGACATTTGGAGACAGAAGTAAATATCTTGACCTTGTCCAATCCTTAATAATTCCAAGTAGGCAGTTATAATACAGTTTCGGTGTTTATACATAGGTTATTTATCCTTAAAATTGGGGAAGGCTCCATAGGAAAAAAAATATACATTCTGTTTTCAGTGTGAGATCTTGGTAGTGTACAGTGAGATATGATGTTATCAGACACATTTATTGATACTGAATTGTGTGATTCCAGTACCTGAAAAGCCGTGTGGGGGCTTTTTACAAGGGCCTGTAGCGACACGACAAGGGGTAATGGGTTTAAATTGAAAGTGGGGAGCTTTAGATTGGACATCAGGAAGAAGTTCTTTACAGAGAGGGTGGTGAAGCACTGGAACAGGTTGCCCAGAGATGCTGTGGATGCCCCATCCCTGGAAGTGTCCAAGGCCAGGGGGGCCAGACTTTGAGCAACCTGGTCTGGTGGAAGGTGTCCTTCCCAATGGCGGGGGGGTTGGAACTAGATGATCTTTAAGGCCCCTTCCAACCCAAACCATTATATGATTCTATGATTTGTCAAAAATAGGACACATATACCCCAGAGAGAAGTACCTTTGTACAGTTAGATGATATTTTACAGAGGAGTTCTGTATGCAAATCCAAGAAGTTTAACCCAAAGTAAGAGGAACATTAGTATTATAATTATATGGAGTCAGTTAAAAAATACCTAATTTCACAGTAGTTTCAGAACAGCAAAAACAAGCATTGCCCCTAAAACAACAAGGCAATTAATTGGAGAAGGAGTTCTCAGTGAATTGTTTATCTCTCTATGAATTCATGTATCTGAACTCTGTTCAAGTTAATTCAGTCATGGCTGTGGGAAAAATGCCTATTTATTACTTTCTCTCCGTATTGCTTTTGTGTGAAATGTTTTTTCTCTCTTTTTCCACCTTATTAAAAGCCTTTAATCTCCTAAAATCAATGAAGTTATCAGCTGGGAATTGTTTGGCTTAACTCAGGGATTCTTTATAAGTTTGCACAGTCTTTTGTATGTTACCTTCTTAAAATTAATTCTTTTTTTTTTTTTTTTGATCAGATAATCTTTTTCCTGGAATAATTTTTTAGCTGCGAGACAGATGGAGAGACAGATACACATATACACATTTGTAAACAGCTCTCAAAACAAAACTAGATAATAGGTGACCTGCGCCAAGAAAAAAGTCTCATCTCTTCCCTTCTGCCCATAGAGATATCCTGGGTTTCCACCTTCCCAGCACTCTCAATGGCAAAATGACAGAAACGAACTATGACAAGGATGGTGGATGCACATAGTTGGCTGGCCAATACATTTAGGTGGACTGGTAAGATGATTATTTAAGATTCATTTGTCTTTCTTCATTGCAAAGACTAATTTGTGTCTCAAATGATTTGTAGCCACTCATTTCTATAAAACTCTTAGAACCTTTTTGTCTTTGAAATGTCATCTTTTCCAACTTCCAATTTGTTTGATATTAGTGAATAATGTCAAAATTATTTAGAGGATAGATCTGATATATCTGATAAATGCACTTACCTTGTTTTCTTGGGAAGATACGATTAAAATAGTTGAATGCATACACCAAGAAGCACTGATTTTTTTCCTAAAGATGCTATATTGGAGGCTGGGTTCAGATAATGGCAATCTGAAGAACAATTGAATTCACCTGTCGGGTGTACAGTATGAGATAAACAGAAGCAATAAAAAATAGCAAAAATCAGAGGTTTTGCTGGGGAAACAGAAGGGGAAAAAAAAGAGGTGTGTATTACATTTAGGCAAATGTTGGAGACAGGAATGCAGCTCATGCAGGAGATAGTAATTGAAAGAGTTACTAATAAAGATCTAATTAAATATTTGGATAAGGGGGGAGCAGTTCTTTCCTTTGGATGGTCTCAAAGTCAAAAAACTCAGACACGAAGGGATGATGATTGAATGAAAAAGGAGGGAGTTAGGCCTCCAAGTCAGTGAGGGAAGAGGAAGAATAGGTAATGGAAGGAAGATAGATAATGGTTTAGAAAGAAGAAAAAGAAAAGTGGATAATCAATGTCAAAAGCTAGACAAAAGTCTTTGGAAAACCTATATATTTTAGGCTCTTTTTTTTTTTTTTGTCTTTTTTGAGTGCTTTTTTTTATATGTTTAGATGTGTATGTGCTATGCTTGAAACTCTTATGCATCAAGACATTTTGTTTTCCCAGAGCCTCAGGATGTCCTCTTTAATTCTGGTTAGTGATTATTAACACTGACACCATTGTCATGCTAATTGAAAAGGCAAATTTTAAGCCTGAGTACTTAAAGAACCTTTGGCACTTTTTTATACAATTCTTCTGAAGCAATTTACTTGAGAAAATCAACAGTGTTCAAATATCTTTATATGAAATATGATTTGAGTAAATTAATTTTCTATCTCATTTGCTGGTTTTAGATAAGTGAGCTTTGTTGTGACTGTTTACATAAAGCTGTTATTGAAAGTACACAAGTAAATATTAAGGACAAACTGTAGCTTAAACATGAGGTAACTTAAGCAAGGACAATGTTGACTTTGTACAGGGGCAAAAAGTACTGATGTCTGCACTAGGATTTGACAGTGACATGCTGTTAGGTATTATTTAAATCACTGGAGGAAAAACATGTGTGTATCCCAGCAGCAGCAAAGACAAATCCATAGTGTCCTTACTTACTCTCTTCCGAACCGTACGTATATTGGTTCTTTAGAACTCTGAATTATTAAGATACAGAAGAATTATTATGTGTTTATTCATAAAGCATGGCCAAAATGCTTTATGGTATGGTAATAATATAACTGGATTTTGCACCTCAGATCCTGAACTGATAAACCCAAATCAACATTATCTAGTTCCATGTGTGATGTCTGTATACCAAGATCCTGGATCAGGAATATTGAGAATGTTTGGAGACACCAGAGTATCTCATTTGCACTAGTATAGTCAATACATGTGCAACTAGTTTTATTATTAGGTAATACTTTCCACATTAACAAAAAGAAAGAGGAAGAGATGTAGACTTATATCTACAAAGGTGGCATAGTAAATTATGCCCTTAAGGGTGGGACAAAATGTGTCAGATAGATAGTAATTCTTTTTATGATTCCTAAGTGCAGTACCCTGAATTCATTGAAACATTCACCATACAACCTTAAAATCTGTTACACTGTCAAACTCCTTGTCAAACAAGTATGTCTCATACACTGCTGAAAATACGTCTTTCTTAATTTATTACTGTCTTGGTTTCAGCTGGGTTAATTTTCTTCCTGGTAGCTGGTACAGTACTGTGTCTTGGATTTAGGATGAGAATAATGTTGATAACTCTCTGGTGTTTCAGTTGTTGCTGAGCAGTGCTTGAAAAGAAGTATTTGCTGAGCTGTTGTTGAAAAGGAATTTCAGCTTCTCATACTGCCCTGCCAGCAAGGAGGCTGGGTGTGCACAAGGAGCTTGGAGGGGACACAGCCAGGACAACTGACTCCAACTGACCAGAGGGATATTTCATACTGTATAGCATCATGCTGAGCAATAAAACCGGGAAAATTGGCTGGGGGGCAGTGGCTGCTTCTCGGGGACTGGCTGTGCATTGGTCAGCAAGTGGTGAGCAATTGCATTGTGCATCACTTGTTTTGTATATTCTTTTATCATTATTTTTCCTTCCTCTTCTCTCTTATTTAAGTGTCTTTACTTCAACCCAGGAGTTTTACCTTTTTTTCCAGTTCTGCTGGAAAACTGCGCAGCAGCTGCCTGCTGCATTAAACCACGATTGCCATTCATTGCTGCTCTTCTCCAATAGCCTTTAAAATTAAATGTATCAGGCAGGCTGTATCTCTCTTATTCTTCTAAGTTTGAAAATGTAGAGTGTCTTTAACTTTTTATTTCTCATAAATATTATTTATTTCCTTCTTTTTTATTCTGTTGTTATCTGGATTTTACAGTGAATATAAAAGCCAGTGTGGAATTCCATAAACACTACCAGACATCTTGTTTTGTTTGTTTGTTTGTTTTCCCACAATGTACGGATATTGCCAATAGGGATGTCCTAGGACCTAATTAATGAAAAGTGAATGTAAACAAAGGGAACCTGATTTTTTTCATCTTATTAAAATCTACAACATATGAAATTTGCATACAGAGATTTTGATGGAGTGAATATTTGAGGCTTTTTCTCTTTCTTTATACCATTTCTGTATTCAAATAAGACAAGCCCCTAAAAAAGAAATCAAGTTTGAAGCAGAGAAAGGAGTATGGTTAATGAGAGAAAGGAGTGAGCAGAATAAGTGGATTTCTGTCTGAGTTTTTATAAGCACTGAGCTTCTGTGAGCAACCAATGATTCTCATTGCAATGGAGCTGATACACTGTCAATTGTCATTATTAATAAAAGCAGTTATAAATTAATTGGCTGCAGTACGGATTCTGTATTATTAAAGTCAATGGGAGCAGATGTCAATTCCTTAACATAATGTAATTCTGGTGCCACAATGTAGATAGTTATTTTTTCTCCCGTTATTTCTGAAGAAGGAGGCTGTGTACCCTATATGTTATTTAAACATTTTACATGCTTAATTTGTCATAGGCTCGTGTACAGTTAGTGTCAAAGAGGACACTTTCCATATTCTTTCTGCTAGTGTTCTTCCAGGCACTGTGTAAAATAGCAGAATTTCATAGTTTTTATTAATTATCAGTCCAGTTAGGCTGCTATTACTACTATGACATTCAAATAATATTTAGAATTATTACATCAATATTATTTATAAGGTCAAGCATGTCACAATTGTATTTTTATTAATATTAAAGACATCACTGTTGTAGGATAATAAGCTTTTAGATTGCTTATTGTCATTTAAGGGCATATATGAATGTGGTCTATGGTACTTGAACTGGAAATATTATCTTCACATTAGGATTAATAGAATGTTTTTCTGATTACCATAAATATTTCCTAGTATATCGATACATCACCATTAGTTGGAGATATTTAGTTATGTCTTGTAAGATATTTATTGCAACAGCTCTTTTGTATATTGGTTAGAAGAGCTTCTCTTTTAGAACATCTTTTACTGAAGAATTTCAAAGTTCTTCTGACATACAAATATTGTAAATACTTTTTAGAACCTTAAGGTCACAGACTATCTTCATGACAATAGTGGGAATCTTGGCTCCCATTCCTTGGCTTCTCATTCTCTTACACTCTAAGAAAGATACCCATTTTGCTGCTGTAGGAGCTTCATGAAATTACATTGTTTCATCCATTTATGAAACATGTCTGATGTAAAAACTGATCATTGCACCACATAGAAATAAATTCTGAAGTTCTCTCAGTAGTTTTGGACAACCCAAATTAACATGCTAACCAAGTGAGCTTATATTAATAAGTAAGGCATGATATGTACATGTTTTTACTAGGAGAAGACTTGGATACAGACCAATATCTAACTTAACTTGAGAGTATATTCGTATTTTCAAATCTATTATGACTGGGAAAACACATTTCAGCAGACAATTAAAATATAAGGAAGACCTATTTTTAACGTGGGCTTTAAGTTTCTTTATTTTTACTTTTCATGGGTAAAGCTGTAAGCAATTCTGTCATAAGGAACAAATAGTCAGCCTTTTTCCACATTTTTCTTAACAAATCTATAACTCTTATAGTTCCTGGTATGATTTGTTTATACTAATGATGTATATACAAAGAATATTAAATTTCTTAATAATCCCAGTGTTCTAAAACAGGTGTATAATCCATTCCTTCAGTTTTATCAACAAAATTGACCCAAGGTACATTTGTACAAACACTGAAGAAGATCGCACAGCTGTAAATACACAAATTTGCAGCTTGTTACTAGAAAACAATTGACCTCAATTCCATTATTCCAGTTTAGGTTTTCAAGTCTAATAGTAAGAAATGCACTTACAAGTTAATGGTGTAAAAGCAACTTAAAGCAAAATTTAAGTTTTGAAGGAGAGCGAGGCTTCCTCCTAGAATAAGATTATTGGCAAATATAGGGTTGGCTGAGGTCAAGATGACACTTCGGTCACCCAGAGCAGAGAGAAATTTTCTGTTATCTTTAATATTCAACTGTGAAGCAGTTTCTGGGTTTGAGGCTAAGGCAAACAGGTCACTAAGGAAACTGGATCTGCAAACAAAAATACTCTTCGTATTGTAGTCTAGGTTTCACTAATGTTGTCACATAGGCTAGGAAATAAATTGAACCCATATTTGTTTATTTCCTTTTCTTTTTAACTTTTGCTACATATTTTCCAATTTCAATTCAGTTAGTGGGCTGACATGGAAGTAGTTCAATCTTAATCACTTGGGTTTTTTTCTGTTACAGGAGTATGTTGCACTTCAGTGTAGTTGCTGGTTTTACAAGCGCTAAGCAAGAAGTTGTTATACTGCCAATAGTCCTCAAATAAAATAAAAAATAAAAACCCCAACAACAACAAAACACTAAAAACATACCAAATTACTTCTTAACAATGGGTTGCCTTTCTACATCTTCTAACTCAATGTTTGAGCAAAGTTGCAATCGGAAAATGGAATTACTATCCTGAACTGAGAAAGATAAAATCAATACTTGTAACAGTTATTCCTAACCATGTAGTACTTACAGATTTAAATATAGAAACTGTTTATTTTGTGGTGTTTATCAGTGTCAGAACCAAGAGACTTCCACAAGCAGGAAAACAGTGGGTGACTGACAATAACACCACAGATATCTGATGTTTTATAATCACTGATGTGGTTGAACAAGTAATTTAATTGTAAAATACAGAAATAAAAAATAAGTACAAATAAAAATAAAAAGCTCCATATAACATTTCTATGCTTGGCTCCCTAATGGAGCTTTAACCTATAAATACATTGAATCCAGCCACTGTAGTTCAAGGCACACAACTATTCCAACTTTTTATATAGGTCTGTGAAATATTAACAGGAAAGATATTTCCCAAGTCGAGACTCAGTCTGATACTTCTATAAATGAAATAACATTTTGCTAACAATGGGACTGCTTGATTTTTAAAAACATAAGTTTAAAAAGCAGGTGTTACAACCTTCATTAGATGAAAATGCAAATACAATGTGCTAAATACAGTAGGTAAAATCCTGGCACAACTTTCACTGACTTAGTCAGTTTTGATGTTGAGAATTCTGTTAGTGGCTCTAACCAGATAATTCACATTGTGCTCTGTAGCAATAACACACAGAGCAGGGGATAACCAAATCTGGCATAAATGTAAGCTGTATTTACTGTTGGTATGTCTCTGCTTTTAGCACTGCAATGCTACTTTTAGATGTAATGGCTTGGTCTTAATTAAAAAAATCCCTGTTATCAGCCTTGTACACAGCTTTCAATACAATTTAAGTGACGGTGCCATACTCCTGGGGTTTGTTACGGACAGAAGAATACTTACTGTAAACAATTATGAGATTCACAGATTAAAGGATGATTAAACTTTGTTTCTCTTTCCCAAAGTATTTTCCTGCAAATAGAACTATCTCCTCTCAGCACTAAAAATTCTAGGAAAGGTGTCTGCAGAGAGATGTAGGCTCTCTGTTAGCCTCCATCAGCAGCCAGACAGCACTGCCCACCTTAGCTCCCTTTGGAAGCTCCCTGCTGTTTCTGTTCAGTGTGAAGCAGTCAATTAGAAGCGAGTGGAAAGGCAAATTTTCCAGCAGACAGGTATCACAAAACTGCCTAACTAGGAGGTAGGTCTTCAGAGAAAAAGAAAATTCTTTCTTGAGTCAGAGAAAATTATCCTTTTATCATGCTCAGGTTTATAACCTGGGAAGCTCTCTTAGGACTGAATATGAGGTACCACAGTATTTCATGCAACTACATGACCACCTATATATCATTCTTAATCACGAAAGATTCATGCTTTCAAGTACGTGTCCAGTGTATTCAGTAAAATATCTGCTCAGAGATTCTGTGTTTTATATTTTAGAGAAATTATCTAAGAAGGAAAAAAAGAGATGTAGAAATAGATTAAAAAAAAAAGAATATGAGTGCTTTTGGTAAGACAAGTCAATAAATGATTATTGCCTGGAGTTTTTCAGCAAAACTAATTAAGAACCAGTGAATGCAAATACTTTATGAGTTCTATGAGTGCACGAAGTATCAATAGAGTTAAAAAGAAATTCCACAAGGAAAAAAAAAAAAAAGAAGAAGAAAGCTCCATTAAAAAAAAACCAAACCTCTTATCTACACAATAGACACCTAAGCAGCAAAATTCTGATCATGGTCAAAAGCCTTCTGACATCTTGCATGTAGAGTATTCTTTTTAGTAGAATAGATTATTATCTCTGTTCTTTCATCTTAATTCTGCAGTGGTGCCCCAGAGCCATCTTAAAAGTTTACAGAATACTATTGAACTTCCCGATTGCATGATCAGTTTGAAATCCATCTTACCTTTGATATTTCTTTCTGTAGTGTTTGTACAAAGCAATGAAGCAAGAGATGCATGTTTTGTTTTCCAGTATTTCTTTCAGTATTATTCAGCTAAGCAGTGCACAAGTGCAGTTAGCTTGAAATTATACCCTTAATGATAATAAAAACACTAAAATCTATCTCAGGCAGAAAAGATTTTTTACACTATTTAAATAAATACATATGATCCATTTTCTATTTACTGAAGTAAATAGACAAATTCAAACTGAAATTTAAAAAAATAATGGTTGTATTGTATTTCTGTTGATCATAACATTTTATTAAAGATTTACATTAAATAGACTTTCATCACTATTGATTAAAACAAATAATCAAAGAAAATGTTACATTGATGTTGGGTAGAACTCTGTATACAAGATAATAAAGGCCAGCATTAAATACAATCTGAGGCATTGACAAGTGCATAAATTTATAAAAGCTTCTTTGTTCCTATGGGGATCAGTAAAGTGATCTCTATTAACTGACAATTCTTACACAAAGTTAATGTTTTAGTCAACTGAAAACAAAATTCTAACAATGTCAAGAAATAGTAAAACAGTAAAATATACAAGTTAAATGAGAAAATTAATATATTCCTGGATGCATCTTTGAAATGGGAGTTAAGAATAGCGTAACATTTGATATTAAGGTTGCATCATGAATTAGGTTAATTAACTGGAAAAGCTAGTAATCTCCAGAGCTCTATAGCTTTGGGAAAGGGAGATGACAAAGAGTACCTGAAAAAAGTACAATTCTTTATTCATGAAGGTGTCTCAATGGAGCCAATAGGGAGAATCAATGGGCTGGTTTTAAAATGTTACCCATTATTTAGTAGTAGCTGTAGTAGTGATATTATTAATATTGATATTATGTTCATATTGTTAATATCGATGTTAATGTTAATATTATTGTGGCTATGGTTATTCTTATTGTTCATATTATTATTACTGTTATCATTATTAATGATGATAATGATGTAGGAAAAACTTCTCAACTACTTTTTCATTCAGATTTTAATTCACAGCAGTTTTAACATGCAGTTAGATTATGCATAGGAACAGTTTTGTAGTCTTTTCCTCTCAGGAAGATGTACGCAATTTTGTGTTGAACCCTACTACTATCTTTGAGTACTGCTGTTTAACATGTGCTAATATTTTATAGCAGGTTGTTTTGTTAGAAGAAATACAATGTGTTCTATGCCTATTTTGATAAATAATTTTGTCTTCAAATGTCATAGGAATCTAAAAAATCCCATAAAATTTTGCAAAATAAACATAGCCTCCTATCTTCATTTCATTAATAGAATGGAGAATTAGAATAACTTTTGTCAGTCTGGAAGATTTTTAACAAAAAATTATTGCTGAGCCCTCAGAGTGTTCTTTGAAATGGAAACAATAGTTTTATTCCTAAAAACAATATAATAAATAAAATAACCTTCCATATTCACTTCCATTTTCAGTTCAACTTCAGTAAGGATTGTAAGAAAGACATTTAACTTCAGATGAAGAAAAATCTGGACAGTGATGATGGCATCTTTTTACAAGGGCATGTAGTGACAGGACAACGGGTAATGGGTTTAAATTGAAAGAGGGGAGATTTAGATTAGATATCAGAAAAAAATTCTGATCGGTGAAGCACTGGGAGAGGTTGCCAAGAGAAGGTGTGGATACTCCCTGGATGTCTTCAAGGCCAGGCTGGATTAGGCTTGGAACAACCTGGTCTTGTGGAAGGTATCCCTGCCCATGACAGGGGAGTTGGAACTGGATGATCTTTAAGGTCCCTTCCAACCCAAACCATTCTGTGATTCTATGATTCTATGATGTGGTGCGTATGACCACTTATCCAGGCAAAATAATCTTAGCAATATTTGAAGGGAGCAGTTTTTCTGTTTCATACTGCAGTGGATCTACCTTATTTTTCTAGGCCTTAGCCGACATCAGGCGACAAGCCAAGCCCCATTTGCATGACATTTTGGCAGAAATGAAATAAATCAGACCTGCTAGCTGTCACATAGTCTGCCATAGGCAGCCCATCCCTCTACAATGAGATCTAAGGAACAAAACCAAATATGTTGACTGTTCGAGATGGAGTGAAGGTTATCTGGGAGGCACCTGCACTGGTTAAAATGGCATGCACACCAGGAAGAGATGCTCCATCATCCCTGTTTGGTGATGGTGTAGAGGGTACAGCTGTCACACCAGCCAATAGGCCTTGGTCACATGGCAGCATCCAGATCATCCTTCACAATGGAACAAGCATACTCTGAATTTTTAGACTCTCCTTTGTGTCAGGTTTAGCCAGCTGCCTACCCAGCTGCTCTCACACTCCCTGTCCTCAAAAGCACAGAGGTAGAAAATACCATGAAAAAGCTCGTGAGTCAAAATAACGACAAGGAGATCGCTTACTAGTGACTGTGGTGGATAAAAACAGTCCCCTCCATGGGTGCGGGAAATATCTGCTCCTCTCTACAGATGGCAGGAGAATCCCTGCTCTAGGCATGGCTTCTCCCCTGGCTTTGCTGTTCCTAGTGCTGTTTCTCATACTCTTCCTCCCAGGCAGCATTTTTGTACAGGTAGCTTCACAGTTGCAGCTGTGGCCTGCATGGGGCTTCACAGAGCCCCTGACATCGCTTCACAGAATCCCTCAGCGGGGGAGCCTGCAGCACTCCACCCTACCAAAACCTAGACCCAATACCACCTTCCATGTCTGCGCCAGACCTCAGACATGTTCCTGATAGTGTCAGCACCTGCTGCCTGGAGTTTTGCTGAAGGTGTTAGAGGGTGAGAGAGGCTTTCTGGGGTGCCTGTCACTAAGAAACGTGCCTGTATCTTCAGCCATCATCAGTTTCACATCTGACATGCTGCAAACCGAGCTTTCAAAAAATAAAGGCCAAAAGCCCTGATAAACTAAGAAACTCAGCCCTCAGCTCCCTGCCGTGCTCCCCATGCACACAGCAGACATTAGTCCTTAGAGCTACAGGACTCGTCTCTGCGTGACACCGCCAAGGCACAGAGCCCTGTCTGAGCAGCTGCCAGGCTCCCAGCAGTGGGAGAGGGACTCTGCTGTGCCCACCATCGTACAGAAATGCTGGGAGTGGCGTGGGGCAGGTTCACTCAGGGCCTGGGGGAAACAACAGAGGAGGCAGTCTGGGAGGCCATGGCTTACAGAGTTAGATCTGTCAGGTGGGCTCACAGGGCAGGACAGTGAGGCGGCCTCATTAACAGCCACAGCTTCACTGCCAGGGCAGGGTTGGCTCCCTCCCAGAATCAAACTCAAGTACAAATCAACACAGTATGTGCAATGAGGGATTTGGGCTCACGTACGAGTTCAAAACTGAGCTAACATGACAGCACGGATTGTGGGGCTGCTGGATCCCATTTTGAGATGGCCAGAAAGCCTTTGGCCTGTTTCATTAGATGTAAATTGACTCAAATGCACTCCGAGCAAAGCAGTCCAGTTCTTGGCAGGCCATAGTTGTCTCAGCTGTTATTGAATCTCTGGCCCTCAGCTAGAATAATTATCATCTCAGGAAGATTTTTAACAAAAGGAAGGATATAGGTACTGTTACAGGAAATATAGCATATCAAAGGCCCTGTCCTGCGGAAACTGCAGAAGAAATTAGGACTAGATACTTTCCTGTGCTAATAAATACTGTAATTAAATGGGTTTTCTAGTTGGGAATTTCAGAGTGGAAACTTTAAATTTATTTTGGTTTTATTTATGCTATGTGAAAAAAGAACGACTAGTATGTATGGGAGTAGGAACTTATTTTTACTTATACAAAGTTTTTTAAAACAATCGTTGAGGTTTTATAGTGACATGAGTAATACCACTATGAAGTTCTTTGTGAAAACTAAGTACTTTTGAAAGAACAGAAGGGAGAACGTAAGCAGATATTAATATCGATGTTTTACTCAAATCTATTTCTGTTAGCAAGTCATAAGAAATGAATTGCTGTGAAACACTGGAAGTTACAAACACTAGTGAACAAGTAGGTTATTAATTGTATTTATTGGGGTGGAGAGATATTATGGGCAATAAAGAACAAAGGTTTTCATCCATAAAGAATGCATTGAGCTGCCTCCAAAGTGATTTAGTTAATTGATCTAAAAGAAGGTTGATTCATGATTAGCAAAAGGACAAATAAATCTCAATTTAAAGCTCTCAGAATGCATTCGCTCAATAAGCTGCATCAAGAAACACAACTAAAACAGCTGTTAAGAAAGTTTGAGACCTTTCCTACTTGATGAAAGCACAGTAATATTGAAATGCCTTTACTTTTTTTTTTTAATTTGAAACTAATTATTTTACAAGAACCTTTGAATCTATCTACATAAAATATTTACCTATGTGCGTAGTGAAAATAACCTTTATTTTTGCTTTTCCTTGCAGGTGTGGGGTTAGCTGATTGCTTGGTAAGTACAGAGGGGCAGATTTGGCACTGTCTAAGCCCACAAAGGCCACTCAAGGGAGAGTCTGGATGCAATATGGCAGGTGAAGCACCATCAGCTGTCTGATCAGCTTCTTCAGGCCTAAATCAGACTGAAGTGGTTTCATAAAGAAAGTATGCCATGCAAGATTTGGGGAACAGTCCTTTGTAGTTTTTCTAGTTGCAAAAACTATCCTAGTGTGGAGCTGTAATAAGATGCAAATGATCTATTAGTAGGTTTTTGCTGGAGTGGCTGGGACTTGTTTCTGTCTCCTTCCCTGCCCCTTCAGCCACTCTGTGTCCTTCCTGAACAATGACAGTGAAAGTTCCCATTGTCCTACCTTTGTTAGTCTGCTTTCCTTTTCATTGGTGGCTACTTACAAAAGCAGGTAAAATGGAATCTTACTCACAGCAGCTATTGAAGCAGAATTACTCACTCAGGAATGGGACCAGGGAGGAAATGGCCTCAAAGCACTATAAACTGTAGGATGCTGGGGCCTCTAGAAAAACAACCACCACGACAACAGTGAGTGTGAGAGAGACATTGAAAAAGTAGCAGACTGAGACATGTCCTTAAACACATTTTTCAGTGTCTTTAATGAGGATCTGTGCAGCTAGAGAGTAGCATGTCCCCTTTAATTTCCCCTGAGGCTAACACTCCTTTTTTTCTGCTGCTGCTGTTTCTATTTATCTGATTTTGCATTTGCTGAGTGATGCTCTTGAGGCATCAAGAAGAACATGGTTTGCTTTTGGATACTTTAAAAACACATTTTTAGGTTTCCACCTGAAATTTGGACTGCTTAAGTTATACAAATCCATAGTCAGTCTCTCTTTCAATATGCAGAAACCTGTTTTCTTTCATGTAAATGACACACAAATACTTTGAAAAAGGAACAGAAAAATGAGAGAGGAACTTAAAGTAAAAAATATTTATATTTATACAAAGAAATGGTTATTTTCTGAGGGTCTTGCTGCCAGACAATAGGAATGAAGATGAAATCTCCTAGGATTTAGCTTGTCCAGTGCCTGATAGTAGAGAAATTGCCCTATTTTAAAAATTACAAAATATAGTGAACTTATTACTCATATAGGTGCTGTATGGTTCCAGTGATAAGTTATAAAACGTGCTGAGCTCTTCCACATAATGAACATATAATTCTTATAATATAAAATTCTTATAATAAATGGACATTTACAATACAAGCACATTTACATGACATCTTTTAAAATACAGAGAACTAAAAATATCATGTAACTAATTTTTTAGTTTGAAATGTGGTGAGATTTTTGTTGGTTTTGAGGCAAGCAAATCATAATTATACTGGTTGATAACACCTTTTACCTACCATATCTAATGCCCTGCCATATCACCTCCAGATTTCTAAGTTCCATGTCATAGAACCTTGTGCTCCTGAGTATGGTATTTACGTGCCAATAAATCTTTTTACATTTAGCGTTAAATGGAAGGTTTCATGACAACAGAATTCTAGGAAACATTTTCAGGAACACATAGATATTGTCACATATTGCATGTTAGGGTTTCTATATTCAGGAGATCGTGCTCAATCATTTAATGCACAGTATGTTCATATGTAATGTTGTTCTGAAGAGATATTTCTTGCTGTTTCTAAATGCTGTTGTGACTAAGACTATGGTTTAAAGTTCAGACCAAGAACATGAAGAATGTCAAAGTTTAGGAGTCTGAGGCTGCTGTTGCCGGGAATAGCAAGACTTGTGATCAGCCTGTGAGTCAAATGTTCACTGCTGTCACAGAGCAGTGTCAAAATAAAGGTGAGTATATTTCACTCATGTCCTTCATATTTTATAGCACTGCAGTGCAATTAGTAGGTTTGTTGTTAGAAGTGTGTCTTTTGTATTATCTTCTGTTTTTGTGAAGATGTAGAAGGGCTTTACATGTAACAAGAAGTGATTGTGTCCTATTTACATGCTGTTAAACAGTGAATTAATGCAGTTATGACATTTCAAATGCATAGCAGTTTCAAGATTAAAAGCTGATTACTTGACCTTCACATTGTGTTGTCACCAACCAGCAATCTATACCTACATTTATGATATGCACTTGCCAGTACCAACATTAAATGCATTATCATGAATCTCTTGTCAAATACTGTGTTACATCTACAGTATCTGAGTTATAAGACTCAAAAAATGCTATTAAACTTACAATAATCTTGACTATTCACAAGATCATCTGAGGTAATATGGTATACTGGAATGACATGCCAATGCAATATCCTGAATTATATGACATACCCTAAATCATGCTACCTGAATGAACCCATGTGTGAGATTTAATAAGTTTTTTTTTTGCTGAATTCTACTCTCTTGTATATTTTAGAGTATTTTTTGTCAATTACGGTTGCTTAATTCATTAAACCTTAATCTATATAAATCTGTTGAAGATTCTTCATCTTTAGATACTTAAATTACTTGCAGTACAAACAGAAGTGGTATGGCATATACTATAGTATATAGCGAGGCTATATTAGTAGATTTAGAGTGTATATCATACATATGTTTAGTTTAATTACGTTCCTTAAGAGATGTGTCCTCTGAATAAATTCAGCATTTTCCACAGGATGTCTTGGACTCGATGTCATGGTGTGTGATTGTCTTTTCTCCTGAAGAGAAACAGTGCCACCTACAGACTAAATTCTTAATTTTTAGAAAGAGCAAGCTATTGCATTCTGAAAAGTTACTGAAAGATGAAATGTAACCATGTTTGAAAATAACCTGGTATTTAAAAAGCAAATAACTTTTTCCATAAATTTTATATAAAATATGCCTTCATTACTGATGAAACGTAATGATAGCATATTTTGAAATAAGAAGATGCCATTTTTGATAGTATAAATTCTTAGTTTGGTAAGTCTAATGATTGAGAAAAGTAATCAATATTTAATACTGGTTAATTTTAATTTGAAATTGCATTAAAGTATGTACAGCTATAGTTACTTCATGGGAAAACATAAAAAAGTTATGTTATTTTGTTGACTTTATTTAGAAAAAGTTTTGTTGAAAGAGTTAACAAAAGGCAGGTAATAGCTTTTATACTCCTTTACCCTGTACCCAAGGGACAACTTTTCCTGTTCACCAGTAATTCTGATAACGTTAACAAGCTCTATGGAAGACTGACTATCCTATAGCTTGCTGTTCTTTTACAACAATAACCTTTAGCCACTGTGGGAAATGTGTGATAGATAGACAAGTACTCAACCATAATGTGTTAACAGAATGGAAAAAAAAGCTATATTTGCTTTACTAATTAAATAGAGCTGGGAACTATGTTACATGCTGTTGAGTTCTTGTGACAGTACCTTAGGTATCAAAGTATCTAAGGTATTAAGGCACTCCAGGGGCATGGAGGTAACTCCCTGTCAAGTCAGATGAAAATGAGGACTCAGGCATTTCCATTCCCTTTGCAACTTGCATGCGTTAATCAAGCTAATGCAACAACTATTTAAAATACATCTAGACAGCACAGCAGGTAGCCTTTTTGGTGAATTATTCAGTCCTGTGCCTTCCTCTGCGCCTTCAGTCCAATGCAGCTTTCAGAGCTCTTACCTGTGTTTACATCTGAGAGGATGGCGCCTCTCTAAATCCTGTCCCAACAGGGAGTCCAGTCTTCTGACTAGCACGCTATGTTCAAGGAAAAAAGTGGTAATCTATTTAAATTGTATGCCAAGGATTGGAAAATAATAAGTGTGGGATATTTCTCTTTATTTTTAATGATAAAGAGGCAATTTTAAGAGAATTAACACATACTAAACAGGACATCGTATTTTGGAATGAACATTTAGATTACAATTTCATGTTGAGACTTGGTGGTACAAGAGGTATATACATGGTGGTGTATATAACGCATAAGGAATACACTTTATACAAGTGAGGCTGCTCAAGTGTGTAAAATTCAGTGTTGACAGTATGTATACCAAAAAGAGATGAGAATATGATTTCCTAAATAAACTTTACAACATGAATTCTGGAAAAGTTTGAAGATCATTTACTGTGATAGATGTGAATTTCATCAAATAATTGATTTATTACATAAAATATTGCATAAAATTTAATTTAGCCTTTTGGAAGTGATTTAAAGCCAGTAATTAAAACTGAAGAAAGGTTGTTCACAGTAGAACATGATTTTAATTACTAGAAGGACTAGAGGAAACATGGCTCTGAAAAGGACATAAAAAGGATTCCAAGAGGAAATGTATCTTTCTCATTATAATGCTACAGTTTGTTACAGTCCCATACCACAAAAATGAAAGTTACAGTCATGGTAACTATTTAAACATTAAAGCATGTATGTGCTGTTGGCAGAGGCACGAACTTTTCCCTTTCAACTGCCAAACAGATTCTTTTATGGCCTTCTAACATGTACCTTCTTACCCTGCATTGTTCTAGTCCTGTTGATCTGCACCTGGATACCTCCATATGAATTGACTATGGATGATACTAGTAGTACACAAAGTTTGGGTCATCAGAGTAAGACAGCAAATGCACGGGTCACTTCAGACAACTGCACACAGTGGTCTCTGTAGGACTCTTAGGAAATGTAGAAGAGTCAGAGGAGAGCACAGTCAGAAAGCAAACTCGGTAACCAAGTATTAGACTTGTTATTAGTATGGGTGGTAAAACAGGAATGGAAAAAAAAAAACCACAACACACACACAAAAAAAAAAAAAAAAAAAAAAAGATCATGACAAAGCTATGCATTAGAATGACCAGAGCAGCTGATGTTTGTGTAAACCTGAAAACTAGTGGCAGAGAAAGACTTTCCCTAGGGTTTTCTCTTGCCGCTCTGTTGAGTTCTAAGTTTTCTCTCCAGAGAGCAATTCGCGACCTCCTCTCATACCTATCCATTATAAATATACACACTCCTAGAGAAACTGAATTGCTCAAAACCACAGTTAGCTTTCTGTGAGGTTCTGACAGTAGAAGACCGGAAGGTCATCACCTCAATCCACCTGACAAAAATGAAAAAAAAGAAAAAAGCCCCAACCCACTATTATTGCCTAGACTTAAAAAAATTGTTCTATGCAGCTGTAACTTGAATTTTCTATGTTGATTATGTCCAGCTATCCAGATACTAAATCCATGTTTCAAGTGTTTATACACCATATTCTTGTTTTCTAGTAGTGCATGACCTAAAGGTGGCAGGTCAAGTAGGAATGATGAAGTGCTTAATTACTTCCCCCAGTTAGCATCAAGTTACCAATCAGGAGCAGCTGCTGGGAAAACCTAAGGCCAAGAAAGTATCAAGGGAATGGGTTACTTTGGAGGTTTTGGGTTTGCCACAAGAGAAACGTGTGAGGAAAGACTGCTGATAGTGAGGTAATGTTAAAATATCTGGCTTTCAGAGAATAAATTTGTTAATTTAAGATGGGGGTGTTGTAAGTGTCTGATAAGATTAAGAAGTTACCTGAGGTAGTAAATGCAACTTTATAACATTTGCATTGAAGTGACTTCCAATATTTTTTGTCCTTATTACCAATTTTTTTGATCCTTAGTTCTTAAATTCCTTTATGCCTACAGTAGGACAGGAATGAGAACAGGAAAAGGTATAATTAAATAACTAGCTCTCTGTAAAGATCAAACCTTTATTTATGTTGTAGTGAATCATCTGTGTAACTACGTATCTGATTTAAAAAAATTAAAAGGGTGCGGTGTAAAAAGAAATTGCATAGTACCTGAATGCTAATCTCTGTTCTTCTGTAAGGGAACTGAAATC
The DNA here is from genome assembly GCF_000690775.1 of Eurypyga helias. NCBI lineage: Eukaryota > Metazoa > Chordata > Aves > Eurypygiformes > Eurypygidae > Eurypyga > Eurypyga helias. Next base: position 21,444 of record NW_010271272.1, read on the forward strand.
CTGTGTATCTGGAGTCTTATGTCTTTGTCTTGAGATAACAGTGAGTAAGGTGAGGCTATCTGCAGCCGCTCTTGATGCTGTGTCAATGATTTCGAGTTTTTTGAGATGTTTCTACCCTAATCTCTGCAGTATATTACATGACATTTTTTGCTTTAAAAATAACAAATATCTTAAAGTCACCTGAGCATTAAAGCAAGGGAGGTGAGCTTAATATGATTGTTCAGCTGACAACTGTGTCAAATTTACTTTTGCCTTTTCAAATTCACAGAGATCTGAGGTTCTATACCCCATCAGAAATGGCTACTAAATAACATTAGCTAGTTTGATTATGAATAGTGTCACCAAGCAAATAAAATTTAATTGAGCATTAAAGTCCACTTACTGTAAAGTATCACCAACTGAATTTGAAAAACAACCTTAACAATAACTTTTTCACAAAGCATTAATTGGCTTGTGGTTTCTGCTTTAAAAGCACAAGTGAAAGTATCTTCTGTGGATGCTTAGAGAGTACTGGCAGCTAAGACTAGCTTATTAAAGAGGATGAGGTCAGTTTAGGCACTTTGGGACCCATTTTCTGTTTTCCACCTAGGATGTAGTTGTAGGATTTATCCCCTGTTTTGAACACCTCAGCATTTGATGTGAAAATGATGCTAAGGGAGGCCTTAGCATTATGGTTCAAAACTTAAATGCGTAAGTCCTGTTTCAGCTGTCCTCAAAAAAATAACTGAATCCCAGATATTTCATAGAAGTTATCTAATACCCAGGTGTGGCTTCTAAATCGGAGTGGAAGCACATGGGGTTAGACTGGTACAAAATGCGCTGCACCCCAGCAAATATAGAGCATTCCTGTATGTCACGTTAGTTAGACTGTGTCCACTGGCTTCACCTTGCATGAAGTATCGAAGCAGTCAGCTGTGCCATGTTATCACTTCCATTTTTATAAAAGACTGGTAGAATACCCAGTGGTTAGGCATTGACTTGAGGAGAGGCTTAGCACAGACAGAATAGAGGGGGAAAGGCTCTTTGATCTTGAAAACTTGAGGGTTTAAAATGAAAAGGGAAACATAAGCATAAAAACTCTGTTATATAGGATATCTGATAGGCAGACTTTCGAGGAGCACTTCTTTTTTAAAGCATCTCTTGCTATATGCAATAGGATTGGCTTCCTAGGAAGCCACTAACAGGTCTTTTTTTCCTCTGATTACCCTGTTTCCGATACATTACCTTCCTGCACAATAAATGTTTACTGAGTTGACTAGTAGGATAGCAAAACTTAAATTGTCACAGTATTGATTAAACCATCCTCATTTTCTCCACTGTTCAAGGAAATAGCAAACTCTTACTGCTGCTGACTTATTTCTGCATGCAGATAATACTCCAAAGCAAGGTTTGGATTGCACATTAATTGACTTTTCTGTTGTAATAGATGTTACGGCATGTATACAGAGCTTTACAAATAGCAGTCCTTTCCTGTAGCATATTTCAGAGGAGAGACTGCTGTACTCTTGCAGACATGTATTGACTGCATTGGGTCTCAGAATCAGTAAGTTCTTGTGTTGCTTGTTGAAGGAACATGATAATAGGTTCTGGCACATTCCTCTCAGTTTCTGTTTTTAGGTGTAATATTGAATATTTCAAAGTTTCATTTTAAACCTGTGTTGTTATTGTTTTGATTCCTTTGTAGTAGAAATACCTCCAGTAAGTTGGATTCATTCCATTGATTGCAGCAATATTATTATCTGGTGTTGCTGGGTGGAGTGTCTTGTACCAGTATGGGCTGTTTGAGATATTGGAGGGGATTATTGTGCAGCTGCCAAGCCATTCTGTTCACTTTTTAATTACTTTTCTGAACAGAAATAACATGTCTTTTCTTTTTCCCAGAGTATGGTTAATATTTGTTTTATGATAGCTGAATAAACTAGGTATTCTCTCTGCTTAGAAAGGTTATTAACATTGTTTGATATGTATTACTATCCTAATTGCATTCTTTCATCTCTTAAATATTTAGCTTTCTGAAACTCATTGGAGAGAAGGTCCCCATTCCATTGAATCAGGTGTCATTATTTTTATGGTTGGGAGCATTGTAGGTCAGTGCAGAGTCCTCAGGGTAAGGGAAGGATAATGCACTTGGATTTCCAGAGGCCTAGGAAATGTGCAGCTGGTGCTATTGAGGGTTAGATCACGATGTGTGTGTGTGATGGGACCTTTAAGAGGACCTGGGCAGACCCTTTTATAAAATGAGTTCCCAAAGAGATCAGAAAGGTTTTTAAATTAAAGCAAGCAACCAAGAAATAACATTTAGAGTATGAACTAGCATAATTAGTTTTTAGGGGCAACTAGAAGTCAATAGGTAAGGCACTATATAAGTAAAAAGGTTCAGAATCCTAAAAAGGTTCAGAATCCTAATTTATCTCAGTCGTTTAAAGGAACCTCAGCTCAAGTTTCCTCAGTTCAATGGCTTTCTGGCTTATGTTGCACAGCCCCCTCTGAGCCCAGGGAAGATGTTGGGTTTTAATCTTAACCTTTTGAGGTTCCTTCCTTTTTAACAGTCTTGCCTCAAGCTGTAGCCAACCCCACCTTCTTGCTCTGACTTTCATCTCCTAGAACAGACATAAACATTGGACAAAAGACATCAAACATACTGTCCATTATGCTGAGGCTTCTTACCGCAGATGATGGGGAAACAGTCTTTGTCCTTTCCGCCCTTCTGTCTCCTACTCATAAATTCCACATAAGCCTTGTGCACTTCCTTAACTTTTCCATATCATCACAAACTTCTCTATTTTTGGAATAATTAAATTTGCCAAAAGTGTTGACAGGCCCCAAAAGGTTTCTGCCCTCTCACTCTGACCTTTGCAAGAGTCTGCATTAAATTTGTTTTGTAATAGTTACCATGTAGACAAAACCACAATTTCTCCTTCCAGAATCTGTAGATATATTACCTTTCTCTTAATTGTTCCCAGTTAGCCAGATATTACAAATGTAGCTGTCCATAAATTTTAGAAGTTAATTGATTCTATTTTTTTTCTTCTCTAAAGTTTATTTATCAATAAATGTAACCACTGAGTTCTATTGTACTGTACACTTACTCAGTTTACTCCCAATAGAGGTAACTTATGGTGTCACTGATTTCTAAGGCTGAAACTGTGGTACAGATAAAGATAATGGTAATTGTGGTATTTGCTCAAGTATGGCTGAGTCTTCATTTTCATTTCTGAACTGTGGATGTGCTTATTCTATCATTCTATTACTGGTGGGGAGTTAAGAGAGAATTTAAAACAGTTTCTAACCAACATTATCAGCTTGAAGATGAATTCCATGAAAATTAATTGAAGTTTATGGTGATAAATTAATACTAGATAATTATGACAAACAGATGCAGCTTCATTTTGGATGGCTTTTTCTGAATAATGACTGGTATCGTGTGATGGGGATGCATTGGTGCTGTAAAGCTTCCTTATCTTAGGAAATGTATATGTTCTCCAATTCTGTCATATAATACTATAACATAAAAATAAAGTCTGTTATACACATATGAACATACTGCTGCTACTTCCAGGTGCTAAGATACTGAAGATAATATTACATTGAAAATAAAAAATAAGACACTTATTTCATTCTACTTCTACCTTTTTACTACCATCGGTTAAAACAGAGGAACATATCTGAGGTGTAGTTTTTTTAATTCCTGTATGTAACAGGATTTGGGTTGGGTGATTATGATTTTTTTTTTTTTTAGCAGCACAAAGACAAGCTTTTGATTAGTTATAAGACTATCAGTTGACTATCTCTGAGGAATGAGCAAGGACACCTGAGTAGTGAGAGACTTCTCTGAGTTGTTTAGCAATTTTTTGTTCAAAAAAAATATGTGCTTTATATGTGAATGTACACGATTGCACTTAATATTGATTTTTGTTTCCCTGTGAAACCCATGCAGCCTTAAATCATCTAATGAAGCTTCTGAGAAAATAAATAATAATAAAAATGAATGGTTACTTTGGGTAGTAGATTCCAAGTTTTTAAAATGAACTATGTATTGTAATGACTTTTATATCATGTATTGATATAGAATTAATCAAGTTTATGTCTCCTGTCGGTACTCAGCTATAATAAATGACAGGCTGTTGTGGTGCCAAACCATCCAAGAAATTATTTGCCATAGGCTTTGTCAGAAATCTGCTGACATTCAATGTGTTCTTGACTGTGGCTCAGATATGAAATTCCAGCTTTGTGTCATATATGCATGAGTTCTTCTTTCAGGCTGTTTTGGCTTTCTGCAGCTGTTAAAAGGTCAGAGGTAATCAGATAAGCCAGTAGGATGCTATCTGTCATTATAATTGACTTGAGCCATCATACATAGGAAATCATGCTGAATATCAATACTGACATTTAAAGCAATGGTATAGTGGTCGTATTATTACAAAAGTATCCCATATTTAGCTACTGCAGATCCAGAGTTTTTAAATTATTTTTTAGTCTATGTGGAAAAAAGTGCTGCAAGGTATTAAATTTTTATGTCTACTTATCTGGTGATAATCATTTCAACTATTCAGAAATTATGCTCTCAGAATGGTGTGTTTGTGTTCATCCAGTTTTGAAACTTTGCTGTGCCCAATTTATTTTATTTTCAGGTGCATAATGGATGTATTAGTAAAATGTAACTTGCGCAGCTGGCATTTTGAGTTCTTCTGCCAATCGAAAAGTGAATAAAGCAGTCAAAACTTGTTTTCCGTAACACTGTTAAATGTTTGTCATATGTCTAATGGAGTTGACACCAGGTATTCATGTCTCTCATTACCTGGTGAACACCTCATTGCTTTGAACTTCTGTTGAAGCAACAAGTCAATGTTCTGGTAGTGATTCTGTTTGTTTTCCTCCAAAGCAGATTGAGTGTGTACAAAATGATACAAAACAGAATTTTTATTCTTTCTTCCCAGATTTCATTTTTACAGTGATAAATGTAATTAAATGAAAAATTTTTGGCACAAGAGAAAAATCATTTTGTTTAAAAGACTGCAGCATCCCTTAATAAACTCTAATATAATTAAGATAGAGGCTCATCACACTCTTGGATCTTGCAAAAGATCTTTCTAAGGCTGAACTAACAGATTAATGGTATTAACATTAAGCAAGCTCTTCTTTCCTGCTGTGGGTTTCTGCTTTTAATGTTTTATTTTGCCTTAGTGTAATAGCCAATATCTTTAGTGACAGATCAGGGACTGAACTAGACAAATTAGTAGTTAAAAGTACAGCTTGAACTAGTAAATTTTTGTAGCTAGGGTTAGGAACATATTTCTGTCTCTTGTGAGGAGAGAGCATGGATGGGGAGGCAAAGCACTTACTGCTATGAGATTACATTAAAAATGTGAAACCAGCTACTGTCTGGTAGGGAAATAGGCTCTCATCTGTTAGAGTAAATGAAATTTAAAAAGTAAAAAAAAAAAAAAAGGCATTCATATCTGTGCTGAAAGGATGACGTATCAGCATTTCAGGAAAGAAACAGGTTATTTACTGATAGAAGTTAACATGTCATCACTACTTTCTAGAAAAGGCCACTATACTATATCGTTACTTTGTTGCTTAAAAGGTACAAAAATATTTAATTTATTACATGGTATTTTCACACTTATTTAATAAAATCAGACAGTATCTTCTAGAAGGTCTTGGGGATGTGCCGCAAACTGGAGTCTATGATGAGTGGTATGGGCCACTTAAAAGATCAGTGTCACAAACATTACAGGAAAAGGTATTATTTTTAAGGTGAATTTGTGAGAAAAATGTCTCAACAGAATTTGATGGCAAGGTCCAGTCTACTACTTATTTGACATGGAAGAGCATATAAAGGTGGAATCAAATTACCAATGGATTCAACTGTTTTTTACATGAATTAAAAATTATTTACAGAGGCAGTGAAATCAAGTCAGGATTGGATCATTACAGGAAAAGGTATTATTTTTAAGGTGAATTTGTGAGAAAAATGTCTCAACAGAATTTGATGGCAAGGTCCAGTCTACTACTTATTTGACATGGAAGAGCATATAAAGGTGGAATCAAATTACCAATGGATTCAACTGTTTTTTACATGAATTAAAAATTATTTACAGAGGCAGTGAAATCAAGTCAGGATTGGATGGTTGTGATATGAACTGGGGAAAAGGGACAAGGAATTTCCTCCCATTCAGTCTTGAGGTTCAGAGTAGACCCCCTTGCTTTCTAAAGTCCCCGAAAGAGAGGTCTGGGTGTGGCTGAATACCTCCCTTGTCCCAGACTTGGTCAATGGTTTATGTCTAAGGACTTAAGGAAAGGATTACAGTGTGTGGAGTTTTGTGCTTGATGAGAAACTTTGGGATAGCAGCAATTCGAAGTTCATTAACACTATTCCGATACACAATTCCCTAGCAGGACTTAGCTCTCAATGAATCAGCACAGTAACTTAATCAAAGACTTAACAAAGTTACCAACATAAAGCTGCATGTGTACACTCACACATACAGACAGATATAGAAATAGATATAGGTATAAATGTACGTAAATGTATGAATGGTACCTGTTAAAATTTCCCCTTGAGTTCAGTGAAAATATTCATGTAGGGTGCCAATGCATCTCTCAATGGATGAAGAATTGAAACTCAAGGAGATTTTTCAGACCAAGTTGTGTCAACCATTCTATGATTTCACAAACTTGAGAGTTTATGAACTCTGAGAGATTTGCCACTCAGAGGGAGATGCTGGGTGCAGACCACTGCATTCTGGGATAGCTCCAAGTGTCATCCTTGGAACCGTTATTGATATGGTCATGAGATAATTGACTTTAGGCATTAATAATTTTACATCCTGGACTTAATTGGTGCAGGCAGTCACTGGAATTCCCAGCTGGTACTGATCTACCCAGATTGTGATAAGGTTCAGGTCTGGCAGGGAATGAATTATTTCACTCGCAACCCCCTGCGGTAACCAGGCAACTGACCCCTAGTACAGGCAATACCATTCCCTACCTTGGCAGTGCAAGGGTGTTTTCATATGATAAGGGGTGCTTAAGCACCAAACCCCCTGCGCAGTGGCTAAGATTTGAAGGGAACCTCTAAGGCCATAGAGCAGTCCAGGAGCTGAGAGGGGAAGACCTGCACCACCACAGAATGTTGGGTTTTATTTTCAATAAAATCAACTCATCTGTTATGAAATTTACTGAGAATCAAAGCAAAGACTTTTTTTTTTTTAAAAAAAGTTAAAGCTTATATATCTATATATGAAGTGGTTTTTGTTTTTACCTTGTTAAAAGCAAATGTGTGATAAACATTTGACTCAGTAACTTGGTACGTATGTTGTGGTAAATCAGGTACATACTACTGGTACTGTAAGAAGTATGTTATATGTTAACATATTTAAGTCATTCTGTCAGTTATACCACCAGGAACTCCTGTGTGACCTATGAAATTAAATAAGATAGGAAGGGGTTTGGATGAGAGTGAGGTACAGCTTACAAGTATTAGCAACAAGCTCTTCAGGAAAATCACTGAATTTTAATGTTGGAGTTGCTCTGTATATTCTTATATGATTGAGCACAGTTGATGAAAGGAACATAATCTTGTCAGAGAAATACAGAAGGACAAAAAAATTCACTAGTGGAAGTACTGCTGATGCCACAATGTCACTGCACTGTCTACAATCTGATCTTCATAAAATTTCAGTTATTAGGAAGTGAATGGCTGGACTGTTACTTCTGCATTACTAAAGCACACTTTCCAGGTTAATGTGGGTTATTTTCCCTGCCAGCACTTGTAAAACTTAGAATTGTCCTTTAATCTTTCTTCAGGGAAAACAAAAACCTTTCCATCCCATTTGTCCATTTCATGTGGACACATTTCTATATTAAATAATCATACATATTTTATTATTTCAGATTTTATTGGTTTAGTAATAAAAATAAGGTGGAAAAAATTTTTAAACTTATGCTGAATTACATATACAATTTAAAATTACTACATTGTATGACCGTGTGAATTTGTAAATGTATGACAGACATAGCAAAATACATAGTGTGTTTAGTTTGACTGCAAGGTAATACATAGCACTAGGAGCAGTGAAATCTTTGAAAACTAAACCATCAGAAGATTTAATTTGCTACTGTGATGAATAAATGTTTTTCTTATTTCCATACAAAAATGTTTATTTCTCTGTGAGCTAAATGGACACATGTCCTTTCAGAATGAATGAGATTTTGTTACTTATTCCTTGTAAGTAAATTAAATATTGGATTTTCAAGGTTTGCAATAGTAATCTATTCTTAAACCTGAATTATATGCACGAGATACAGGCAATGTTAGAACTCTAGACATAAACTGCTACTGCTCTCCTTTTTAAGTGCTGTTCACTCATAAAATGTCAATGCATAGCATTTATTTAAAAAAATCTTAGTTATTGTTCCATGAGGCTGATTTTATATGTTTCAGCAAAGCAGTTGAAAGCACGAATCGAAGTTGAAACAAATTGAACAAAATTTCTAATTATTATTACCAAGAGTGAAAATATATGTTCTTTAATGAGGCATTAAAGCAGCATGTCTGAGCATCCAATCTAAGTTTTATTTATTTATTTATTGGTCTGGAACAATAACACAGTGGTTTTGGTACTGAAATGACCTACCTTTTAAGGATGTGTTTGATAGGCTGTGGTGCATGAGAACAGGAAACTACTGAAACTTAAATAATGACCTCCTCATTTTCTCATGGAAGTGGCTTTACACTTCTTCTAATTTATCATTTAAACTTCCTTTCATCATTATGAAGGTGAATTAACTCTCTCTGTATAGTTTTATTTATATATTGTGCAGTATGAAGTTCATCAGTGTAAGACTGGCATTTTTTTGACAGTGGACTTTATCTTCCCTTTATCTGTTTCATATTCTTTTCCTGGAAAGTTATCCATATTGCAAGTGCTAATAAATTTCAGTGTGTGTCACTAAAAAGAAAAAATGTTCCCTAAAATTTAAGTTCTTAAATGACATGTCACAACTCTTCTTAAGTATCTCATTCTCATTTATGCAAGGCCTCTACCCTCTTCCTTTAAATTGGAAAAGTCTCTCCAATATGAATTAAATACCTCACTAATTAATCCCTAGATAAAACAGGGTTCAGCCCATAGTATTTAGCTGGTACTTGAAGAGCAGCTATATTCTCTATATATTTTTTCACTGTATTCTGTGAAAATTAGAATTGTCTGTATTCAAAGAATGTGAATAACGATTTTGTACAGCTGGTCTTTATGTCTTATTATGCCCAAGAAAATATGTTTGGAGCTGGCTGCTGAACTAATGTAAATCAGCCAGGTTAAGTGCAGTCAGATGGGAGTATAAACTGGTTATCAAATAGATGCCTCCCCAGACATATGTGTCTTAAGATTTTACAACAGGAAGCAAGATGCTAACTTTAGTAGGCACAGGGCTAAACTCATAGAATCACAGAACGGTTTGGGTTGGAAGGGACCTTAAAGAGCCCCTCTAGTTCCAACCCCCCTGCCATGGGCAGGGACACTTTCCACTAAACCAGGTTGCTCCAAGCCTCATCCAGCCTGGCCTTGAACACTTCCAAGGATGGGGCATCTACCACCTCTGGAGTAGAAAAACTCATTCTAATTTTCTTTCTGAATATTTTCTTTTTTGATCCAGAAAAAAAAAAAAAAAATTTGAAGATTTGTATGGGATTTGTCAGGTCAGAACTACTTGTAACAGCTTCACTTCAACTACTGGTCTGACATGCTCATTCCTGTTCATTTCCTGTCTGATTCTGGGGTAGGTTAATATATCTGAAGTCTGTTGAAATTGCAGGATTCCATCCAAGGTTGATTTGAGGGGCCCCTAATGTCAAATGGTTTGAAGAATTAATTTGGAAGTGTTAGTTAGTATGAATCAGAGACAAACGGACAAATGTAACAAAATACCAAGTCATCTATAGTCTCTCTATAATCTGACTGCTATTTGACGCAAAATAATAAAGGGCCACAGACCACTGACTGAAAAGTAGTTGTCGTGGTTTAACTCGGGCT
>NW_010271273.1:0-4094 GCF_000690775.1 Eurypyga helias
ATGATCTTATAGGTCTTGTGCAACCTTACTGATTCTGTGATTCTGTAGTTTGTAAGGACAGGTACCCATAGCCCAGGGACATGGACCTGGCAGCGTGCCATTGAAGGGATGTGGGGGATCATGTTGCAGGCCAGAGTGGCATGTGGTAGCTCAGCATGCCACCCCTTCCTGCTCAGGGTAGCCACAGTGCTGCCTGGTGTGTGTGGAAGATCACAGGTGGGTTGGCAGCAGGGGCTGATCCAGAGGCATGCTGGGGGGGGTGGGGGGGGGGGCAGGGCATACCAGTGGAGGTTACAGTCTGCTCTGACAAAGCATCCTGTCCTGCTTGCCTTTCCAATCCCCAGGAGAAGATTGAATATGCCTTCCTGATCTTCTTTGCCATTGAAGCGATGCTCAAGATAATTGCTTACGGGTTTCTTTTCCATACGGATGCCTATCTCCGAAACGGCTGGAATGTGCTCGACTTTTCTATCGTGTCTCTAGGGTAATGCAGGGAGGGGAAGCTGGTGGTGTTCAGCTTGTGCCAGGCCTGGTCCATGTCCCATTATCTACAATGATTTTTATAGCAACTGCAGTGGGCTTGGGGGCAACTTGTAGGCTTGGTTCATGGCCTTCTCCCATGAGCCCCTTTTCCATGCCCTGGTATCCCTTGAGAACCTCTCTAACTCCTGTATCTTCTTGTCTGACTCCTTAACACCTCTTAGTTTTCATTGTCCTGGAGAATGGGAGTGGCATGGGGTCCTCAGGGATCTGGCACACAGGGAGATGGTCCGCTGAGCACCAGGGAGTGGGAGGGTCCCCAGCTGCTCAGCTGTGAAGGTGGCCTCCAGCAGAGAGGTGCTCAGCCACAAGTGTGCCCAGAAGGTGGGCTTAGCCCAGAGCTGTTCCCCGGGTTAGGCTGAGTGCGGCTGGCAGAGTCAGTCCCTCACTTTCCCGCCTGAAGAGCTCTGAATGCTTAGCACACATTTCTTGGTCTTTATCCTCATGCCCTTCTCTTTGTCCCTGTTCTTCCCTCTGCTTCTTCCCCTTCCTTCCTTCCTCTTTCAGGCTTTTCACCATGACCCTGGAGCAGGTCAATGCGAAGCAGGGAGGGACTTCAGGGGGAAAAGGCGGCTTTGACGTGAAGGCCCTGCGAGCATTTCGTGTGCTGAGACCCCTGCGCCTCGTGTCTGGAGTGCCAAGTGGGTGCTGGGTGCCCTGCCAGCATGAAGGGCTGGCAGGTGGATTGAACCCCTGTGCCTGGCCAGGGTGGGGAGTCATGGGCCAGGTTTCTTGTTGCTGCTGAATCAAGCCCAGCCACAAGGTGGGAGTGGAGGAACCACAGGTTCTTGCTCACCCCAACAGCCTGCAGTTACCAGCACTGGGGATGTGCAGGTCAGCACACAGAGAGCTCCCTCCATGGCTCAGTGTCAGCACCTTTGGGTGGCCAGTGTGAAAGGGGCCAGGGCCTCAGTCTAGTTTCTCAGGGCAAGTATCTGCTTCTCCCATAACTCATGTGAATAGAGCTAGGATGAGAGCAGCAGAACAAATGGAAGGGCATGAAGCAGCCTCCAGCAGTGCCTGGCTCTGCTAAGGTCTTCCACATGCTTGCATGGTGGGTAGAGAAAGGCTTTCTTGCTTCAGAGGTTTCAGTCCCAACCCACCTGTGCCCCTCTTCCTTTGGCATGGAGCTTTTCAGAGGCTGCTTGTCAGAGGGGCTGGCAGGGATGCAAGGTGCACCCGAAGTTGTTTAAAACGTGGTTGACCTCCTCTCCTTTCCCCTCGGTGCAGGCCTTCAGGTCGTCCTGAACTCCATCATCAAGGCCATGGTGCCCCTGCTCCACATCGCCCTGCTGGTCCTCTTCATGATCATCATCTATGCCATTGTTGGGCAAGAGCTCTTCAAGGGCAAGATGCACAAGACGTGCTACTACCTCGGCACAGGTGGGGCTGTGGCAGGGCGGAAATATGGCAGAGGTGTCTCTGTGTGGCTGCTGTGGGGACTGTGGAGGCTCTGTGGGTAGCAGAAAGCCTGGTCTTGTCAGCACCAGGCCTAGGGGTGTGGCAGGGCCAAAGGATGTTTGATACAGCACACAGTATGGTGATGGCACATGGTGTGAGGAGGTGGTGAAAGGGACCCCTTTTGGAAATTTTCCGCAGGAGGCTGGGAGGTGCTGGGAGCTGCTCTTTGCCTGACCTGCTGCTAACACCACGGCTTTCCCTCTCAGATGTGATTGCCACGGTGGCATCAGAGAAGCCAGCCCCATGCACCAGCTCTGGCCATGGGCGACACTGCACCATCAATGGCACTGAGTGCCGAAGTGGCTGGCCGGGGCCCAACGATGGCATCACTCACTTCGATAACTTTGGCTTTGCCATGCTGACTGTCTATCAGTGCATCACCATGGAGGGGTGGACCGAAGTCCTCTACTGGGTAGGCTCCAGCAGCTTGGGCTTGGTGCCCAGATCGGCAGAGGTGACTGCTGGTTCTGCCTCAGAGCAGGGAATTCCCTTCAGGACACAGGACCCCAATAGCAGGGCTACATCTCTCTGCCAGCGAGAGACATCCTGCCCTCACCAAGCTTCATACTGCGATGCACATCCCATAAGGCACCAGGCATGTCTTCTGCATCTCTGCAGGCACTGCCCAAGATGTCCTTGCTCTCCAGAGAGACAGGAGGGTGCTCCAGCTAGTGAAGGTCTACAGGCCAGGCACAGCAATAGCTGGCTGGTGGATGCTTCTTTAGCAAAACCCCATGTTTTGCAGTCCTTGGGAGATTGTCTTGCTGAGGCTTAGGCATGGGGGTGTTGTTTAAACCTGCTCCCAAAATGCATGGGTCTGGCTTTACCTCAACTAAAAACAGATGCAGTCATAAGAAGCCAGGACTCAGAGTCAGGTTTATCTGCTACCATCCCAAGCACTCACTTTAGAGGGTGCTAAGCTCCCAGAGCCTGTTGACGGGGCCCTAAGGGGAAACAGACAGCAGAGTGTGTGTTCAGAATGCTTTGTCTGCCTCTCCTTGCCAGGTGAATGATGCCATTGGGAATGAATGGCCCTGGATCTACTTTGTCAGCCTTATCTTGCTTGGCTCCTTCTTTGTTCTCAACCTGGTGCTGGGAGTGCTCAGCGGGTAAGTGTCACCCTGTCCTTTCTCTTTGCCAGAAGATTGGTGAGCATGATCAAAGTGTGTACCTTGGCTGGTTTTAACTATACAAGAAGAAACCCTGGAAAATTTTCTATTCTTTTCTTCTCACTTTTTTTTTTGCATGCTTAGAAACCCTGAGCCTTGAGTTACTTTTTTGTGTTCATGTCCATGACTGTGTGAGGTTTTACCTCAGTACCTAACACAGAAGTCTTTTCCCTGTATCACAAGCAGCTGTCAGCAAACACTGCCATGAAGCACATTATTGGGTGTTTGTAGTGTAGTCTGCCAACACCCACAGAAAAAGAACCTCAGCAGGGAGCTCAAAGCAGCAGTTCTTACCCCATGGCTGTGTGTCGAGACACTCATTCTCACTGGTACCCACAGCACTGTTGTCTTGTGAGTACACGATTTCCTTACGGCCAACCTAAGGAAAACAGCTTTGATATGAATGCAAGGGATCCAAAAGAATTATAGTAAGTCTAATTAATGCTTCAATAGTCTCATCCAAATACAGCAATAAACCATCATCAGTTTGGTTACAATGTTCATACCACTTCTGCACCAAATTACTCAGTGCTAATTCCCATAGTAGTACAGTTAAAGCTGCTATGCACGAAGTATCTCTGATGCGATGCTCAACTATGCATTGCTGTGGTGAGGAGCCAGCAACCTGGTTTTGTTGCTGGGAAGTGTGTGTTCTCCTAGGGAGTGAGGGGAGCTTTTCTTTTCAGTGCTGTGTAAGTTCAGGGTCTTTTTTATATGCTTCGATCCTGCATGTGCAAGTGGATCACACTCATCATCTCTATTAGTTCAGAGAGTTAGTTATCCCCTAATTACTTGGATCCATTAGTCCTCTTCTGTGGCAAGAGGACAACTGTGTAACTGCACAAGGTTAAAATAAATTGGGAATTAATATAACTATAACAAACTCAGAACCACAAGACAAGACCACAGGCACCTGATGCTTGC
>NW_010271274.1:0-38121 GCF_000690775.1 Eurypyga helias
CTAGTGATTCTATGATTCTAAGTGAGCGGCCCTGAGTGGGGAGAATCGCACATCAGAGGGAGGTACCCTCTTCTGCACTTCTTATCTATCTTCACCTTCCACGCTCCTCAAAGATCCCTTCAGCCTTTCTGATCTGCCCTGACAAGCAAATGGATACCTTGACTCTGCATGTGTTTGGAGTACTGAAGAACGCATACACTGAACAGTGGGGCTAGTCCTAGTTATGGCCTTGCTGCGCTGGGAGTGCCCGAGGAACTGCTCTCCTCTGTTCTCACCCCATACACACTGCTAGGGCTGCCATGCGGTTCTAGCACGAAGCCCCTAGCTGGTCCTGGTCAGCAAAGGGGCAAACAGTTGAGACTCTCTTCTGTGCCCTCTTACACATCAGGAAGCTGTCAGGACTCAGGAAGGTGCTCTGCAGATTGGGACAGTAACTCCAGAGAGAGAAACTGAGTCGGGTACTTGGAATCCTTTGGCATGTGGAGCTTATGTGTGTACCTCTAAAATGTCACTCAGTGTTTCCTGGAAACATACAGGTTTGGGTTCTCAGTTGAGAGAGAAACGAAACATGGAAGTCAAACTCAGCTCCTCACATTTCATGTACAGACACTGTTGCCTAAGTGTCTCAGAATCTGTGCCTGCTAGGTACAGGAAAATCAACTGTAGCACATATGAGCAATCCACCATGGAAATAATTTATCCCTGTACCCTTAGAAGCCTAGGAATGTGACACTCATTTGACCCTTGTTGTGGCACTCAAGCATGTGATTTGTTATGCAAAGTTAAGTTTTTGTAGCGTAAGAGTATGAACAGTACAGAATTTTATGTATTTTTATTTCTTGTCTAGGTCTCTGTTCCTATCTTTTTTGGCCCTTAATTCCTCACCGCCACCTATAGTATAAGCACTTAAACTCTCAAGTATAAAAAAGTAGAGCCTGTAAGAATGTGCCTGAACCCCTAAAAATGAGAACAAAATTATCCTGTGTACGTGTGTGTGCGTGCTGTCTCTTGCACAGTAATTTTGTTGGAAACTGCTGATATGCCCAGCCTTCCACATCGAACTTTACACCATATTTTAAAATTTGGTGTGTGGGTATTTTTTGATGGAACTAAAAGCTGTGGTCTAGTGCATAACTGTTCTATCTGTCTTCCAAGTTGGCATGATTCTTGAGTCAAATATAGATTGTCCGTTTTTATTTTCTGTAAACATAGAGTATAATTTACGGTTTCTAGCTGGCAAGTATGCTGTTAGTCATAAATGCATTTTGATCAAAGGTAAGCATTTTGATGTTGCTTAAAAACTAATACAGCTATCCTCCTCCTCCTGCTCTCTGAAGTGAAGGAGTGCTTGCCAGTGTTGCACAGAAGACAAGGCAGGCATCGGTGACCTGCTGGACTTCATAACACGTGAAGTACTCCTCAGTCTGTAGTGTTCCTTTGTTAATAAAATTGGTTTTGTTTCATGGCATTAGTGTTGCAAGAAGGCAAGGTAACTTTGCTCTCCTTTTCATAAAAGACAGACGTGCATATTACTTCTCTTGACTCCCTCTTCTCAGCACTTTATGTATGTGTGTATTTTGGAAGTTTGAAAGCTTTTTAAAGAACTCAAGCACTGTTGTATCTTGTGTGAACCACAGTTTTAAAAGACAAGCTTTTGAAAAGCTCTGGTTAAAGACAAAAGTACTCACTCTGACCAGTTTTTCAACTGCTGAACTCAGGAAAAGGACTTGCACAAAGGACTGAGAGGATCAATGCTGAATAGTTTGAACCAAGTCTCTTCAGTTATTCTTTCTTAGCATGCTGTATTCAGTTCATTAGGCTGTAGTCTGCATTTTATTTGTATAAAGAATTGGAGAAGGATGAGGCACTCCTGACTGATTAAAAAGTTTTAAGGTGACAAATATTCAAAGATAATCAGATGACAGTCTGAGTTGACATATACAGGGCATAGCTTCTAGAAGCTTATTTTAAATCAACCCAGTAAAGATGAATTCAGTGTGCTGTGGTAATGTGCCTCTGAGTAAAGATGAAGCCTTTATTCTGGAGAGCTTGCTAAAAGGAAAAATGCCTCATGGACCTTCACTTGTTCTTGTTTGCCAGTGCCCTGCTGTCTCACATGGTTGTCTTTTTCATGAGCTAGATAAAGATCTTAGAGGAGACTCTTAAATCTTACTCATGCTAGCTGAGTTAAGCCATTTTCAAAACCTGTTTAATTTAACACAGTTTTAAATCCACAGCCTTATTAAGTTAACAAGCCTTCAGCCTTGCCACCAGGTTCTGTAATCCTCTTAGATCTTTGGTCTAAGCAGTGCAGGGATAGTCAATAAGTAGATGAATAAATAATCTTCCAGAAGAAATATAGGTCTTCCAGAAATAAGTGTTGATATCTGCACTGAATTTTGAAAGGTTGAGAAATGCTGATTTCAACTTCTAGTTGAGTATAAGCCACACTACCACAGTACCTACAATTAGAAGAAAAGGTTGAAAGGACTGTCGCGTTGTTTTGACTGGGGGGGAAATAAAGGTTTTTTTTTTTTTTAATCAATGCATTCATTCCTGGTTTACAGCCCAGTAAAATTAGGTTAAATTTTAAATACAGAACAGGGTTAATAAAAATAACACCTTGGTTGTTTCAGAAGCTATCTTTGAAAATATTTTAGGCAGTCAGTAGGTTGTGGACTAGAATTTTAAAAACATTAATACAGTGTCATGGTTTAGCTCTGGCCAGCAAAATACCATGAAGCTGATCTTGCTGCCCGCCCACCCCCCCTTCCTCCAGCAGGGGGGGAGAATCAGAGGAAAAAGCCAAGGAAGCTCATAAAATTGAGATAAAAACTGTTTACTAATTGAATATAAATGAATAATGCATATATATGAATATATACAAATACTACTAATAAGTAATTAAAATTACAGAAGGTTCAACCTGAACGTGAGGAAACCCTTCATCCCTGTGAGGATGACAGAGCCCTGAACAGGCTGCCCAGGGAGGTGGGGGAGTCTCCTTCCCTGGAGACTTACCAAAGCCACCTGGACTTGTTCCTGTGGGATCTACTCTAGGGGATCCTGCTCTGGCAGGGGGGGGTGGGCTAGATGAGCTCTATCTCTAGAGGTCCCTTCCAACCCCGACCGCTCTGTAAACCTGTGAAGATAATAGAAAATAAAACATATTATACAATTGCTCACCACCTGCTGACCAATGCACAACCCGGTACCGAGAAGTGAGAGTCAGAGCCAGAGAGCCCCGGAGCCTGAGAGCGATCGTAGCAGAGTCCAAGCGAACCCTGTCATTGACAGCATGACCGGGAAAACTAACAGACCCACCAACTCACTCATGAACGAGCCAGCACGGGAGTTTGCAAAGCAGCTAACAAAGGAGTTACAGTGTTAGCAAGTGTAAGAAAGTGAAAGTTTTATGGCCCATGAACACACCACTTAAGTATCTAGCATTTCGTACTGTGGAATGAAATACTCCTTTGCCCAGTTTGGGTCAGCTGTCTGAAATGTGTGTTCCTCTACACTGTCTGTAGCAATAATTTGGGAATGCAGCTGCAGTATCAGGAGCTGAGAGATACCTTGCGTTTGGTGCAAGCACCCCCAGCACCAGCTAAAAAGGCACCTTTATCAGTACTTCTCTCAAGGTAAATCCAGAAACAGAGCTTCATGTCAGCCACTGTGAAGAGAGTTAACTCTGTCCCGACTGAACCCAACACATACAGATAATGTGATATTGGCCACCTCTGCAGGCTGCATATAGCAGATTATGTATCTACTGTAGTATAGTAGATTTGGAACATAGCACTAGGCAGATTGGATAAAGAAATTGCAGAGAAGGAAATCAGAGCAAATGAGTCTCTGTGCACTGGAATTGCACTGGAGAGCTGAGGAGAAGATGCAGAAGGAACAAGTTGAAGAGGTAGCTTGATCTTTGAGGAAGGTTTTGGAGAACATCAAAACAGAAAAGGAGGAGTTGGCTAGGCAGGAGCTAAGAACAACAAGAATTAACTGTGTTGACTCACATGCCGTCTATATTCCTTCAATTCGTGTGCATTTTAATTTCAAAATACTGTGTATTTTATTTTGCATTCATTATTTTGCAGTAGTGACTGTGTGACGTGTAGAATATTTCCGTTTCCAAATGGTTGAAGAACTTCTTGTTAAGAGTGAGGGTTATTTCTGGCATCTCTCTCAAGCACTGAGATTCTTCACACGATTCTAAAAAATGTCAGTTTTATTACCAATAAACAATTCTCACAGATCTTAGAGAACAAATAAAGGTACAAATTTAAACCTTCTATTGAATGAACTCAAAAAAATTATAGGAGAAGGTGTGCTAGTGTCCTAGGGATTGCTTGGAAATCAGAAAAGATTCTCCAAGAAGGAAGAAGAAACAAAAGAGCATCTGTGACTATTCTGATACGGTACCATTTTCTTACGCCTTGCTTGCATGTTTCCTCAGTCTTTTGTGTACTCCTTCAGTTAGCAATAGTTGGAAATAAGGATGTAAACATCCTGCTGGCATTACAGGGCATGGTTACAATCTTACATAATATTCTTTTGAATTTAGTCATGACAGGTAAGAAAAATGAATTTTCTGGGGCAGGTTCTCCAGGCAAAATAATGGAATGTTTTAAGTATGTTTTCAGTCCCTTGGAGCAGCTCACCTTTCTGTAATATGCTCAAAGGAAGTATCTTTATAGAATTACACTTTGAAAATACATTGTTTTTGTTCAGGCAGGGAGATTTTTGTTTATCTTCACTTTCACTAGTAAGTGGAATAATTTTTTCAGGGGAGAAGGAATAGCTAGTGGAAACAGATTCCCAGAGCAGTTTACAGTTTCAAGAAATGTTTATCTTCTCATACTGAAACCTCTGAACCCAGAAAGAAACCTGAGGGTCAATGGAAGCTTATTTCTAACTTCAGTTCCTGTTGTGGGTGTATGTTCTTTACTTGGGAAATCATACTTTTTCGTATATTCAAGTCAGAATTGCGTAGCCTGCAATAGGGAGCTGATGTTTATGCTTCCCTGTTTCTTACGTTACCAGCTCCCTGCCTTTAAAAGGAACAGCATAAAAGGGATGAAAGTTGATTTTTAAAAGGCATAGAAGAGGAACAGGTTATTCTACAGAAGTATTATACTTAGAAGTCTCCCTATCAATACTTAAAGGTATTGTCACGGAAGGGGGACTATGCTGAATGGTTTAGGCCACTTCAAAGATCAGTGTCACAAATATTAGGGGAAGAGCTATTATTTTTAATATGAATTTGTCAGAAGCATGACAACAGAATTCGGTGGCAAGGTCCACTCCACTAATTATTTGGCATGGAAAAGCATACAAAGGCAAAATCAAATTAGCAACAGATTAAAATACACGTGAATTAAAAATTATTTACAGTCAGGGAAATCCAATCAGGATTGGATTGTTGTGATAGGAACTAGGGAAAAGGGGTGAGGAGATTCCTCCCCGTCTTTCACGAGGTTCAGAGTGGACCCCCTTGCACTCTAAACTGCTCGAAAGAGAAGTCTAGGTGCGGCTGAGTCCCAGACCTGGTCAAACGTTTATGCCTAAGGAATCAGGGAAAGGGTCAGTGTGTGGTGTTTTGTGCTTGGTGTGGAACTTCAGGATAGCAACAATGTGGGACAGCAGTTCAAAGCTCCTTAACACTATTCAGATACATGACACAATTAGATTATAGCATTCCCTAGCAGGACTTAACTCTCAACAAATCAGTACAGCAACTTAGTCAAAGCCTCAACACAGTTACCGACATGAAGTTGCATGCATACGCTCACACAGGCAGAGACAGAGACACCTGGACATGTATAAAGGTACCTGTTGAAATTCCCCCTGGAGTTCGGTGAAAATATTCACGTCAGATGTCAGTGCATCTCTCAACAGGCGAAGAGTTGAGCCCCAAGGAGGTTTTTCAGTCCAGGTTGTCTTGACCATCCTCTGATTTCACAAATGAGTGTTTGCAGACTCTGAGAGGCATCCCACTCCGAGGGAGATGCTGGGCATAGCCCAATGCAGTCCAGAAGAGCTCCAAGGGTCATCCTTGGAACCACTTTTTGTAGGGTCATGAGATAATTGACTTTAGGCATAAATAATTTTACAACCTGGCCTTAGTTGGGGTAGGCAGTTACTGGAATTCCCAGCTGGTACTGATCTACCCAGATTGCGATAAGGTTCAGGGCTGGCAGGGGATGAATTATTTCACACTCATCCCCCACCATAACCAGGCAACTGATTCCTGGTACGGCCATTCCCTGCCTTTGCAGTGCAGGAGTGGTTTGGTATGATAAGGGGTGCTTCGCCACCAAACTCCCTGCACAATGGCTGAGGTTTGATGGGAATCTCTAAGGCCTCAAAGCTGTCCAGGAGCTAGAGGGGAAGAAATGCACCATTACAGGTATCCAAGAAAAAAGGGGGTGTGAGTAAAAACAGCACAACTGTCAAGAAGTGCTTGTGCCCTTTTTTTCCTGCAGCAGTCACAGAATTTTACGTGCAAACTCAGATGCCATTTAAAAAATACTCTCTGAGTAAAATTTTATGTAGCATGGCATCCTTAATAGCTTCTCAAATGTTTGCAGTGCACATGCAGTTGGGTTATACTACACAATTCCTTATTTTTTGATGTTGATGGGAGTTACAGCAGTTAATGAGATTGATTGATGACATTTAGGCCCTTGTTTGTCATTCTTTGTAGGCTGTGGTTGCCCAGGATGTGTTTTTGACTGGAGTGCACTTCTCAGATCACAGAGAGGTTAAACAAGAAGAAATAAAATTATTTAAGTGCCAATTTTGTACTTGCAGTAATGGAAGGGTATGGGTTTACACTATTGAAAGGCACAGTCCTTGGAGGAAGTCCATGTGTATAAAATTTTTCACCTGTTTACAGGGCGATTTCAGTGCAGCTTCACTGCTCAGATTGAAGCCCAGGCTCACAGCCAGATTGGAGTTCAAGGTAGTTAGTCCTTCTGTTTGATTCAGATCAACTTGGCCATTGTAATTAGACATGTCTTGTAGCCCAGTATGCAGTAATCACAGCATATTTGATGAAAGTATTCCAAATCACGTATTTCAAGCAAATGTTAAATAGTCACCTTCAGGAATTCTTAAGTTTTGTTTGCGTAAGATACCTTATAATGTTGGAGAAATCCTCTTCGTGCTTAAACAGATAACCTCACCCTCAGATTTGGATGTTGGCTGCAGTCTCGTTAAGGAAATCATCTCTCTCTCACTGCTATTTACAACGTAAGGTTAGGAACCCCACATCTTTCCAAGAAACAGCATCTCATTCTTGGGAAGTCAAGTACCTCTGGTTCTCAAAGCTGGAGCATTAGTAAGAATTTGTAAAAGATTTCAGATAAGCCAAAATCAGGTTATCCACTAATTTTCCCGGTTCAAGTGCACGAATGTGCTTAAAACCTCAGATTCACCTTCTTTCCATGTGTTTCATTTTGGGGAAAGAGGTAGAGTCAATTAAACTTCTGGTAGACCATGGTGATCTGACGTAGGGAAAACCCATTGCTTTGTACCAAGGCAGACCAAACCTGACTGAACAGAGTTCGAGTGGCAGGGGCTTAGGCAGTGCAGGAGAGCTCTGGTTTTGGGTGCAGACTGAAATTATTGAAGGCTACGCTGAATATACCATTGTTTGCCAAACTGTGCTTTGTTTTTTGGAGAAGGTTGTTGATTTTTTTTGAGGGTAAATGAATCTGAATGTCTTAGTAGCAGCAGTTAGTGATGAAATAGCATTTGATTTGTGCTGTGGTTTGGAAAAAACACTTTTTGCAGATTCTTTCTTCTATTCAGCATATTAAGTTTAATAGCAGAAATCTGTCCAGAGTGGTCTTACGTAAACATCCACTGTGTTTATACTTTTCTAGGTCTCATAGCTATAGAAATAAAATTGTAGTTTTGAACTTTGCTATTAAAATATACATTGGAAAATATTCTGTTGGAATACAGAAGAGTGTTAATGGCTTCCAGGAAACCAGATCTGGGAAAAACCAATGTGCAGTAGATACCCTTCATTAGAGGGACACTGGTCTTGGTGTTCCTGTGGTAGCTGAAGCAATAGAAGCTGCTGCTAAAGGTGCTGATGAGCATAATAAACCTGGAACAGGAGACAATACCCGATGAGAACTGATAAAATGGACCATAAATACCAGAGCGGGGTCATTGGTTAGTGCCTGAAGAAAATTTGATTTTCTGGGAGAGGGATAAAAAGAAGGAAAAAGAGAAGCTGAGCTGCACGTGAACCAACAAGGCCACAGACAACACTCCAGAGAGCACAGGACTTGCTGGTAGCAACAGCAGTTGCAGAGTATGTGGGTCCTGTTTCTTGGTCATGTTATCTTTGGAGAGTCATGATTTTTATGAATGTTCCTGGTAAATACTATTTTGAAACCTCATTTTGTCTTTCTAAACAAGATAACCCAGCAAGGACCTAAGGATGTTGGCTAGCCTTTTTCAAGTCAAGGGCTAACAAATTCTTTGTATTTTTCTCTGCACTTTTTACATGTCTTTGCACACAAAATTTTCAAAAGATGCTGGAAAAAAAAGCACTGGGTACAGGAGTCCCATGTTTTTTCTGCTTTATTCTTTGTCAATATGCATTACATCTGCCTTAAATGAATCACCTTCATTAAGGTAATTCAGCCTTTGGTTCAGTATTTAATGTACTGTGAGGATTGGTACTAGTGATCGTAGTGGCTTAATCATGTAGATTTTGGCCCCCCTTTCTAAAACATACTTTTTATATGAAAATAAAATATCTACTGTTAAAAGGATTAAAACCCAGCTACCCATATCCCAGATGAGTGCTCGGGTCATGGGGCCAGAGAATCAGTGCTGTAGGGGAAGGCGAATCCGTGCCGAGACATCTGTGGTTTGGTGGTTGGAGCTCATGTCATGTTGGATCATGTATTGCAGGTGCTAATGAAACTTTTTATGGAAATAGCACCTTTTTTTATCGCCTTGTTTGTGTCCAGTGAATTATTTGATGAGATAAAATAATTCTGATTGTATACTTTTTCTAGAAAGTGGGAAATCAAGTATGGCTTGAAGTGTGGTTTTCCGCTATTTTTTGATTATCAGATGGGGAGCACAATGTTTGTTTGGGTTTGCTTAGCTGTGATATTTCTCTTCTCATTGTCCTCTGTAATGTAAAGATGACGTTAATTTAGGACAAAGCAATTAGACTTCTGTTTTAATGAGAAAGTAGTATCTCTTGGAATAAACTTTTAGGTGTTAGAGCACTGTTGTTTTAAAAAAACTAATATTTATCAAAGTATAAATTAAGTTTTCACAAGTTATAGCTTTTAATATGACAGCTTTACAAGCACACATAGCTATTACATTTCACTTCAGCTATATCTCTATGATCTGATGGGGATTATATGCTTGCTGTTGAATTTGAAGGGCAAATAACAAAAACAGTAATTTCAGTGTAATGTTAGTCCCTTCAAAATAATAGTAACAAGCACATTGGACTCAATGATCTTAAAGGTCTTTTCCAGCCTGAATGATCCCATGAAATTGCATTAAGATGTATGTGGACTTCAGTTTTCCCTATGACCTTGGACATTGTATCTAAGCTTTTGCTTTTTCCTTTCAATGGTCGTCTTTTAATAAGTGTCAGGTACGTTCTTTCTAGGTGGCAGAAAAAAATACTAAATTTTGTGTGCTTTACGTTATATAGCACAAAGCGTTTGAAAACCTGAGTAGTGCATCTGTATTTAAAATGAGTCACCAAGCAAGGTAATATTCCTGTGTTTTCTTTTTTAAAATAGCAGTATCTTCTTCCACAATCTTCTGCCTCCAAGGAGAGAGGACAGCTGAGGCTGCACAGGTGTATTAGTGAGAAGTGCAAGTGTGTGCTCGTATTTCGGCTCTAGATGAAGACTTCCCTGTTCCACTTGATGCATGCAGATGAGGGCATAAAAGCGGCTGTAATGTGCTGTATAAAATGTTGGCACCGGAAAGCTAAACTGCTGGTGCGTAGAAATCATCCCTTTGTCCTCTTTTCCACGTTCGTTTCCTGTGTGCAGGATTTCAAATAGCGAGCAAAACTGGGATTTTTTTTATTTTACAAATTGCCTTTTTTTAATAGAATGACATTTTATGTATCCCTTGATTATTTTTTCATTTATTTAAATTACTTTTATGTATTGCTTGAGTTTATTTTTTGCATCTCTTTTGTATTGAAGGTTCTTCAGTGCTGGTTGTCTTATAGCTATAGCGATTCTTAAATTCATAGATTTGTTGCGGTTTGTGTTGGTGTCAACCAATTAATATAATTTTGAATTTAGGAAAGCGGTCACCCAGCAGAGTGTGTGCAGGCAGGGCTGCTGGGCTGGCTTGGCACTCTGTGGTCTAATCTACTTAGGAATAATTAGTACAAGCATTACAGATCGTTCCAGCCAGGCAGCATTAACACCAAGTTTCTAAGAAACCGCTTGTGTCTCGTTTTGTTTCATTAGTATTGGCAGTGACAGAGGCAGGGTGTGCTGCCAGGGTTATTACCAGTGTGTGACCCGGGCTGTTCTTGGCTGAGGGGAACCCAAAATACTGGAGTCTGTGCCTGAGCTGTTACTGAGACCAAGGGTGGCAAAATTAGGAGGAACTCTTACTGTAGGTGAAGTGCTGGAAGCTTCTCTGCATGGAGTCATCCTTGAATGGCCGAGCCCATCACATGCTAAGCCTGCCCACCAGTGATTTTCTCGGTGTGCTTTTCGTGTTTGGGTGTTTTCCGTCTGTAACGGTAACACTGCAGTGAAATGTGCCACCAAGGCATATCAAAACTGCTGCGACTGTCAAAAACTCAACGTAGCCTCTGGCACTTTTACTGTTAAAGTAAGCTTTTCACCTATCTAATATGGTGCTGAAATGAGAAAGAACTGTTAATAAGCACTAGAGTTTTTGTGAGTATAGACTTAATAGTAGTAGATTTAATGATAAAGTTTATTCATGGGAGCCTTGCCCCACACTTGTCTCCTTAAAATTCACCGTGTTTTCTGTGACAATTATTGCTGAGAGATCTTAATTTAAATGCTATTTTTCTAAACTAATTTTGAGAAGGTTTTTGCAGCAGAGAGGTATTTACCCCACATGCTGTTCTGCAGAAATCTGTTGTTGCAGTCGGGTGGGCAACATCAGGTTTGGCTCTCTGACCCGATTGTGTTTAGGTTCTTAGTTCTTTTGCTAGGCTTACAAAACTA
The DNA here is from genome assembly GCF_000690775.1 of Eurypyga helias. NCBI lineage: Eukaryota > Metazoa > Chordata > Aves > Eurypygiformes > Eurypygidae > Eurypyga > Eurypyga helias. Next base: position 11,229 of record NW_010271274.1, read on the forward strand.
TAAAAAATAGTGGCCTCAGAGGGCACAGTTTTAAGAAAAGAAATTTTAAATGAATGCCTGGTGGTGTTAGATTAATCTAGATTTCCCAAATGGCAATTGTTCTATTTGATTAACTCAAAGGTGAAGGGGGAAGAGGTGTCACCACACTGACTGGGTGAACAAGAATCGCTCTTAGGCACCTTGCTATCTTAGTTTTGTAAGATAACTTACATTTGCTTTCAGATACTGGGTTTGTATTCAACAGTAACTTTCAGTTTCAATACCCGAACTTGACTTCAAGCCTATTTTGCTAATAAACATTTGAAAAATCAATACTGGATGATATAAAATAATGTGAGATTAAATATTCACGGTGTTCTAAGCTGTTTTACAAATTATGTGGGGGAGAAATCTCTTGTAAAAGAAAACCTGATGTGTCAGGCACTTCGAAAGCGTAGGATTCCAAGCTACTGTAGAAATTGCATCTTTTAGTAATGTTTCTGACTCAGGAATTATTTGGGAAGCTACTGGGACATGAGCTGTTCTGTAGTTCCTGCCCCTAATTTTTCTGGGGTGTGGCAGTGTTTGACTATGCACATCACTGCTCTCATCTTGATGGGAATGGTCTCATTTATAAATTAACATGTGGATAAATGAGCCAGGAATAGGTTAAATTGTAGTCTTAAGTGGTATAAATAAGGAAAGAGTCACTGGGTCCATCAAGATTTCCGGTCTATGTTACATAACCTAAGCATGGGTCTTAAAAATGTATGACTTCAGTAGTAGTAAAGTATTAATTTCTACAGTGGCAAAAATAAAATATTTCTTATTTTCTGTAAGTGTATAAGTGAAGATACTGAAAATTATTTTAGGTGTAGATGTTGTGTAGACAACTGTTGAAAAGCCACAGTAAGGTATTATCAAATAAGACCTTTTATTTTCTTCTTAGCAATTCACTTGGTGAATAATCTTACGTCAAGTTGTATTTCTTTACCAAGGAGGTGAATCTTCCTACGTTTTTGTGAGGAAGGGGGACTATAATATCTGCATTTTAACAATTACCATTTTTTACTGGCGTGGTTTTTTTTTCCCCCCCTGCTGTGGGATTCTCCATTTGAGTCTGAGCCCTTAATAGAAAGGTTATATTATGATACCATAATACTTTATAAAATATATTTAATGAATTGGATTGCTATTTAGATCCTGTTTACAGCAGCTGGGGAGATGAAGGCCCATAATCCTCCACAAGCACATACATTTGAATGGAAGGATGAGAGTTAGATTGAATCTGATTCACAAGACCCTGTAGTCGAAATGTGTTTTACATACCACTCATTTGGTTTTTCCTTCTCTGCTAAACTTTATCACAGTAGTTGATCTTACTGCCCACTGCAGTAAGGATAGCAAGCTGTGAAAAGAACCTTTTCCAGGGGTATGATTGATGCGCATTATTTTCTTTCAAACAAATAATAGGTTGTACTAGACAGTTGTTCTCATTTCAGTGTGCGTGAAGGTGGAGGCACAGCAACACGATTTGTATGGGCCTGTATTTAGTAGTCAGTGTATTCACACATTCATAAATATTGGTATATTTACGTGTTCAGCCAATGTTCCATGTACAAGGTACCTCATAATACATCGTCCTATACTCTTCTATTTCCGAGCATGTTGGCAGTTTTCTCCTACGCTTTGGTTTTACGTAAGTGTAGGGACCTTTCTAGTGCTACACACTGTGGTCAGGATCCTTATATGGTGCTTTTTTTGGCTTGTGTTCTTTCACTGTTTGAAAAACCAATATACATGAATCACCATTTCCACTACACTTTTTGCTGTGGTAAGCTCAAGTAGTCAAGAGTGCACTGAATAAATGCAGCTTATTTTTGGAGCAAATCAGGAAATATTATGTCATGAAATTAGATTGTTTGTTCTGTTTATTGAAAAAAAAGGCATTTTTTTATTTCATGGGCAGGTGATAAGAGAAATACTGAGCGGAATTAATCTTTGTCCAAGGCTACACCCAACAAACGCTTTCATGGTGGTTGTATAACTTGATTCTGGTTATTCACAGCTAAGATTATGGCTTCTTTTGTGATTTCTGTTTATCAGTTTGGGTTTTGCTGATGGACTTAGACTTTTGAAAAGAAAGGCAAAATAAACATACTACTTTGGGGAAAAGGAGTTGACTTCGACTGAATTTGCTGATTGAGATGAGCTTGCGTCACAGCTCTAGAGTGAATCTAGCAGTATTCTTTCAGTTCAGGTTCTCGTGACAAAGCTTGCTTCCTCACCCAGCCATATGAAAATATGACAGTGCATGAATTTGATAAAATCTGTATCTTGCAATAGGGAGTATTCTAGGTAAGCCGTGGAGTTTTTGTAGCTCTTCGTAGGCTTGGGTGGAGCTGTACATTATGGGAAGGAAAGAACGAATGGAAGCAGTTACAGAAATCTGAAAATTGCAGAATGAAATCAAAAACTGAATTCAGAGCTACAAGATAACATAACAAACTGCTCTCAATAATAAAATGCATTCATGAACGTTGTGTTGTAGTTAAGACTGTGAGATCCCGTTAAGCTCCAGCTTTGAAGTTGAACACACGGCATAGGGCAAGTCACTGGGTCTCTCTGTGAGCTGAACCATGATCTCTGACAGGTTTATCTGTGGCAATTTAAACTGTTATCACTCCTGCTTGCTGCTGAGGGTTACTGACAAAGTCAGTTTAGACTGATAGGCGGGTTGTGAGCTCTGACTGCTGATGAGCTAGCACATGGGGCTTTTTTACTGTTGTCCTTGTCAAATAGACAACCATCTTCAGCAAGAGGCTGAAATATAGAAAACATTTTTCATTCTGTATTAGTGTCTTCCAGAGAGGATGAATTAATCTTTATTTCTTGATCATGTAATACCTTATTTCTTTTTCTTCTAAAAACTTTGTTCACTGCTTGTTTACTTTGACCTCCCTCAATCTCAGGTACAGAAATCATGTTGTGTAGCATTTAGATATTGGAATGAGGCAAAATACCTCAAAAAAAATTACTGCACCCGAACCAAATCTTAAGAGTAGTGCAGATTACATAAGCAAGTATTTGTTACTGAAATTACAAATTACTGATTGCAGTAGTGGACTTTGCATTGCTAATGCAGTGAATGAGATCACTAGTAGCAGCAAACAGAAGTAGGGCTACTTTTTTTTTTTTACATAATTTTTCTGATTGTATTTTGAGGCTCAATTTGATTTTTAAAAAGTAGCAAGTAGTAAGTGGGGCAGATCTGTTTTCCATTGGATATTCGTCATTCAAAAAAGGCCTGCATCTCTTTCTCTTTTTAATGAAGTGAGCACGTATCATTTGTGTACTTTCAAAACACTTTGTTTCGAACACATTTTTAGATCTTCTTTGTGGCTATAATGGATAAGGAATCTCAAACGTGGAAGTGCTGCATGTTGATAGTGTTTATGCTGGAATATTGTGTGGTATTTTTCAGGTGATAGATGTTGCTCTTGAACTCTGTAGCACAAGAAATTGAGGTTGCTTACTCATAAATGAGTTTTTAAAGATTGTTATCTACAGACTTGCTGAAATGGAAATCATTGCAGTGATGAAACAGAATGAATAGAAACTTCGCAATGCAAGTAGAGTAAATGAACATAGGCAAGTCTTGCAAAATTGGTTACAAAACCTCTGTAGACTATAGCAATATAAATCAGATGTTTTTAGCATAAATTAGATTAACTGTGTAGGGTGCTGTGTTTGTGAATGTTATTAATGTTTTTCTATTACATGTTCAGTTTCAAGCTGTATGTGTACAGCTTTACTAATACGCGGTTTGAGTGTTCATCTCCAAGTTACCATTAAACTGACATAGTGTCTTTTTAGACTTTTTCATGTGCAGTCCTTAATTACTTGCATCATGTCAGCTTATAATATGTTTTTGAAAACTTCGGATGCACGTGTGTTTCGCTTTGCTTAGAGCAATAAAACCTTCATCAGGAGAATTACAGTAAGTCACTGCAGAGCGTGCTGTGGGTTAACTATAGTACCTTACAGGAGTCATAAAAACTTGAAAACACAGATACCTGAGTTTCAACATGAAGTTTTCTATATGGTGTAATACATAATAGACAAGAGTCAAACTTCTCTGCCTAGTTAATTTCTTGATCTTTTTGAGAATTTAGCTGTACGGATTTAACTTTATAATGAGTGTTTCCTAAGCTATGTGGTAGATATACAGTTTTCTTCGAACTGGTTTGCTGCCATTTGTACAAATAGGTTTTTTTTCCTTGGCATGGTGCTTTTTTGAAGGCCAGATATGCTTAAACTGAGTAATAAGCATGATTTACTCACAGAGCTTGGTGCTCTATTTTGGGCTAGTTATTGTAATCTGGAGTTTAAACGAGGAATTGAAATAACTAGTTTTGTACATTGCCACAGTAGTTGTAAAGATCTGTAGTATAATCTTTCCTAAAAGTCAGTATGTATGCATCATTTCAGAGTCTGGTGTTAAAGATGCTATCAAGAGATCAGAGAAAGCACAAGAAGCATTGTGCCCTGTCGATACTAACAATCACGACTGATAAAATTCAGAGGTTTTGCTCTCCTTATTTGAATTCGAACTGTTAGCATCTCATGCTATTATGAGCAACTAAAACACATCTAAAATAAGAATTGGAGCAAATGTTTTGGGTTGCTCTAGGAAAATTTTGATACAGAAAATGTAAACCATGGGCTGTGGCATCCAGTATTCTTGTTTAAACTGAGGGTGGGTTTTTTAAAGCTTCTTCGCTATTTAAAGTAAAGCCCCGAAATCTCCAAAGTTAGAAACTTCCGTATTCCACAAAAACCTTTTCAATGACCCCCATATTTGACTACATTTTTTTTAGGTAACTGTCACTTTGAATTAAGAAACTGAAAGAGGTGTTTGTCTTCACATTTATTCTCAGCTCTTCATCGAAACATGGGAAAGGCGTAGAGTCCTTCAGCTGTGTGCCTCATACTGTCACCTTCTCCTTCAAAAGCAGGCTTGTTTTCTAAGTACTGGGGACTTCCACTAGGCAAATCTAAAGTAGGTTGACTTTTTTCGGTTCTTTTTTGAAGTTTCCATTTGTTAATGACTGTAAAACGTCCTGACACACTACTTCAGTTTTATTTTTGCCCAATGTTTTGCTTCAAAAAAGTACCTGTTTTATTAAAAGAATAAAGCGAACTGAAGCGAGTTGCATTGTTTTCCAAATTTTTGTAATGAAGGCATTGTCAGGGGCTTAGTTTATATTATTTGTCACCCCCCTCTAGCCAAAAGCCTTTTGCTAGAGGTCATTAGAACAGATGCGACACTTCAAGGAGAAAACGGTATTAATTTTCCACAGTTCTTGCAATGTAAAATTTGCATGCAGTTCAAATCACAGTAAATACTGTTAGAATTACTGTTTCTCTGATGGACTGCACGTTATGTTACCTTCCACGTGGGGCTGTGGAGAAGGGAATTGTACTTATTTTTTAAAAATAATTTTTGATGGAAGGCGATCATCACATATAAGCCATATCAACTTCTAAAAGCAGTATTACTTCAAAGGAATTTAGTCCTCCCTCATCTCTTTGCTGGTAAAAGGACTCCAACTTTAATTTTTACTAGTTAGGCAGAGTTGTCTTTAGTTCCAGGAGTAGGTAAAATCACTCCCTGAACCTACCTCCTACACATCCTTTAGACTGTTTTGCAAGCATTTAGGCCTGCACCCGTCTCATCCCAAATGTTCATGTACGAACATAGAATTTAAGACTATAATTATAAAATGGGATTTTTTTTCCCTGTGGTTCCTATGAAACTGAAACGAAACAGTGCCCTCAGAGAGTGACTGATGTTGTTGTGTTACAGCATTAAGGTGCTGAAAAGCTCCCCAGAAAGAAAACTCACAGAAGAGTAGGTTTCTGTGCTGTTAGCAGCTGGGCTGTAGAGAAGATGCGCGCTGTTAGATTGCTGCTCCTCTGGAGTGTCTGGAGCTTTGAACTGTTGCATTCGAAAGATTAAAGCTACTCTTACGCTGAGTTTTGGTGAGTATGTAGGAGGCTATTTGAATTTTTCCCTGAAGACAGTAGTTCAAATACTCCTGTCGGAATGGGAATTGGTCCCCTTTTAACTCGTGCTGTGATTTGTTGCCCTCTGATTGAAGACTGAGACGGTAAATATTGCTCATCCCAGCAGGCAGCTGGAAGGCAGGCAAGACGAGTAGCTCTGCTGAACTGCCAAGGGTTTTCGTCTGAGGAATGAGGAGCCGTTTGGCCAAGCTGGAAATGATTTGGGCTGATCTTTCCACCTATTTCCTTGCCAAAGTTGATGTTCTGAAGCGAACCCTCGCGCTGATGACTGGTACGGTGACTGGCAGCTGCGTTGTTACGTGGGATTGCAAAAAAAGCAGAAAAGAAAAAGGATAAATACCATGTTCAACCTATCAGCGGTCCTTTTATAAGAGAGGCCTCTGGTTTCCCAAAGCAAGCAGTTTGGTGTGATATGGAAATACCTCATGTCATTCGATGTGATGCTGCAACGTTTCCAGTGGCAGTTTTCATTGCGAGCTTTTGTAGCCACAGAACTATAAAAAGAAAAGGAGAAACAAAGACTTCATTTTTCTTGCTAGCACGGAGCACAGGCGTGGGGAGAAATAGCTGGTGAACTAAAAGGAAAGGAGAAGAAACATTTTTCCCTCAGGGGTTGCTGGTTCACAGTAGATGCTTGTAATCTTAAATCTTTTCAGTGTCTCCTCATCCACATCCCCTAGGAAACTTTTTTTTTTCCTTCTTGGCAGTGATTTAAAAAATTGTGCCTTTCTCACTGGCTTGACTAAACTGTCAATGTGAACAGCTGCTAATAAAGTTTTATACTATTTTTGAACAGTACGTTTTTTGCAACGATTTGCATGTGATGTGGGGTTTTTTTAATTATTCAAAACACTTTATCTTTGTATCCCCCCTCTATGTATTTCTGAGAGTTAGGTTTAGATCTGGGGTAGTTTAAAATTATGAGCTTTTGCAGCTGCCATTCTCCTGTAATCTTTGGATATTTTTGCATTTTACTACCAATATCCTTACAGCTCTTAGGCAAAGAACTGTGGTCAAGGAAAATTGTATTAGTCTGTATTGCTGGCTGTGAAAATGCCCTTCTTGTAGAGTAGTTGAGGAAATTGAAGATCGTTTGTGTTACAGTCTCTTAGGTTAAAATCATTCTTTTCAGGTACGTTTTAAAAAAAATGTTGCAAAGAAACATGCTGTACCTCGGCACGTGTGAGGAGTGGTTGTGGAAAAGGTTCAGTCCTTTCTAATGCTGGCTCAGCTGCATCAGTGTGTTACGGAAGCGGGAGGTCTGCTTTTGTTCCTAAGTGCCAGTGTTGGCAGGAGTAGCAATAGCAACAGTACAAATACGTCGTGAAAACTATTCCTGTAGGTAAGGGTTATGCCTCTACTAAATAAAGTCAGTTTGTAAGGAAAGGTGTGAGTATAAGGACACTTGTAGGTTGGTCTGAAAGGGGCAGGGGAGCAACCCCGTTTCCCTTATGAACCTATGATGAGATGTTGATGAAGATAGGGGAGCAATGATGAAGAAATAATGAGAGAAAATAAAAATATCCTTAAATTTTGTATTTTAATGTGGTATTTCATTGTGCCTATAGTTGGTTCACTAGGTCGCTAACTACTTTTGGTAAGTTCATGGGTAAAAACTCTCACATTATATGGGAGTACAACATGAATGTTTGAGCATTCTCCCAAGTCCTAACAATTTCCTTTAACCCCTCCCCCGCCTTAGACTGAAAGAGAAATAAAAATATCCTTAAATTTTGTATTTTAATGTGGTATTTCATTGTGCCTATAGTTGGTTCACTAGGTCGCTAACTACTTTTGGTAAGTTCATGGGTAAAAACTCTCACATTATATGGGAGTACAACATGAATGTTTGAGCATTCTCCCAAGTCCTAACAATTTCCTTTAACCCCTCCCCCGCCTTAGACTGAAAGAGTGAAAAAGTGGCAGGAAAAAATAAGGCAATAATGAGTAGCAATGTGTTACAAAAGGATGAATGGCATTCCTCAGGGAAACGAAGTAGGAGGGCAGGGCAAAGGTCATTTAAACGCTGGACGGTAGCAGCTATTGTCTGCTGGGAAAAATGAGGGCCAGCAAAAAAAACGTGTCTTCTGAAGAGCCTGTATTCACTACACCAGGTATTCAGAGGAAACAAAACAAAACTTTAACCTTCAGCATTCTACGTTTCCTTCCAAGACTCAAAGCTCTTAATGCACGGGAAAAATGGAAATCTATTCTCAAGGAATTTAGTTACATTTTAACTATGTACGTTTGTTTCTCTTATGTATTCCCAGACATGTTTTGAGGGAGGAGAAGGGAAAATTGCACATTAAAATACTCCCTTTTTCTACCTCATATTAAAATAGTATGGTAGGTCGTTCTTGCAGAAAGCTTCTGTTCTGCTTTCGCTGTCAAACTGCGAATGAACTAGCTTGAGCCAGAACATGGTGAACAAGTGTTAGTACTTATTCTAGGAGTGGATGTTCTGTCTGGATTCTGGTAACACCAGCTAATTTCCAAACTCTAACCTTACAACGTTTATTTGTTTGAAGAGACAGAAGAATGAGAGAGGTATTTTGGCTTTTTTTTTTTTGTCAGGAGTAGAAGTATAGTAAAATGCACACAATCTGCAGTAGTCGGGATGTTGACTACCCATGTAATAAAAAGCCGTTTCCGAGATGAGCCTGTGTGCGTTGGGTGTGCCCTATGTGTGAACGTGTACGCCAGCATTTTTAAATCACCCCGCGTGACTTTACAAAGCATTTTGCCAGCTATAACCGTATAGTCATTAGCTATTGCACAGAATTATTTTTGGAAATACGGGTTCGTTCTTCTTCGCTTTCCTGACATAATTTGCCATTTTGAGGGAGGTAACTGTAGTCTCATTGTACATCCGTGGGTGGCTGATTTCTAATGAATAGATCCTTTTAAATGCTAATATACAAACAGAATGTAGAAAATAGGTAAGATGACAGGCATTAACGTTTCCCTTTTCAGTTGCCTGCCTCAAATACTGTAGTCTTGAATACGAGTCAGACTTCAAAATACTGTGTCAGAATTGGAAAGTATTTAACATAATGAATTCAAATGGCCCATTTAATAGGACTTTTAAAAAGTATGTAATGCTAACTACAGCAATTTTCTGGATTTTGTTGATTATTCAACACTTGAACATACATATGCAAAGCATAGTTTTTAAACAGTATTTGCCTTCAAGCAGGATGTGGAGGATGAGGGGAGAAATGTGTACATTCACTTTTTTTTTTACTATTTGTATTTTTGACCACTGGGAAGTATACCAGTTATAAGGTTTCTAACTTTTTGTGCTTAGAGTTCTTAAAGTTTAGGTTACACTTGCATTTCTCCTGGTGAAAGTACATATCGTATCTAAATCAAATCTCACTTGCCTGTATGAGGGAATGGAGCTCAGTCCAGTTGGAGGAAGGAAGAAGTGAGATTGCCCCTGAGAGAAAATGAGTCTTGTCCAGAGAAGGGAAGGATAGAGAATAAGAACAAAGAAACTTTGAGGTCGGTAAAAGTTGGGTATTGCGGACAGTTTCTCCTGGGCCAGGTGCATTTATATAAGATCGCTAACTAAAAATAATGTCTAAGTCAGGAGAAAATATGTAAGCCTTAAAGCAAGGGACAAAATTCTGTAATCTGCGATGTGCCTATGGGATATAAATGATGCTTTGTTCTAAAAACTTGTGGGATTAAAGTAACTTATACACACTACTGCTTGTAAACCTTCTTTCCTCCTTCTCCAAGGTATTTAAGTGGTCATTTAGTTGGCCAGCTCCAGGAAAACGCTGCCAACCAGAAATGCAAGGAAGGGACTGTGTATTTTTCCTTCAAAAGCCAGTACTTTTGCCCCTCTCTGGCATCAAAGAATATAGAGTCTGATAGCTGGTTCACCTTAGACAACCACAACACAAAGGTTGGCATGACAGTACTACTGGGTCGCATCACAATACTGTCTCAAGCATTCTAGGTAAAAACTGCCCTCCTCACCTTTTTTGCTTTTGGATATTTGGAAGGGAAAAGCTCCTGTTCACCTATGGCTATAGCATTATTTGGTCCCTTGGTGGCCAACTTCAGGTATTCTGTCTCAGGTGGTGGTTGCCTGATGGCATTCTTTTCCCCAGACTTAGTAACCAAAAAGGTTTAAGTATTAACTCATAACACGGTATCCATTCACAGGTATGTAGTAGCTCCCTGTCTGGAAAAGTCTGTATTTTATCATGTTGATATGTGAGCTGCTAGCACTGGTAGCTACTGTATGAATCCCTGAAGTACAAAAGTGTCCTCTGTTCGGGAAAGGAGAGAGAGAGGGAGCAAGGAAACAAGTCAGCTGAAGAGAATGAGGACTTCTGGTTGTTAACTTCTTGCCTCTCTCTGTAAAATGAAAGTTACACCGCTCTTATCTCAATGAAGCAAATTTGAACATTTACGATGACTTCGTTGTGCTTAACGTAATTAAAACCTGAATAACAAAAACTGAAAATTTGCTATTCTGGGTTGCTCAAGTAGGACATGGAGCCTCATGGTCACTGATTAATTGTAAGACAACAGCATAGCAGTCTGGTATCTAGAAAGTTAAAGCAGTGATCCTGTAATAAGAGACTGCATTATGATGCATATGTGGAGGGATAATGTGAAGTTCAGGGCAGTCTCAGCCCCACATTTACTAACCTGGTGGATTTGCTAAAAGCCAGTGACATTACACACTCATCAGTTGTGTTTTGAAGGGTGAGACAGTGGAAGAGCTACCTTGTGTCTAAATGCACTTGGTTCCAGTAGTGAACTAATGAGACTAGCTGTTCTGTATTGTTGGAGGGGTTGCTTTGTTGTTTGCCTAAAATGCCTTTTATCTTCAGCTCCCAGTATGACACCAGTAGGTAAAGTACAGTGCTAGTGACATTACACACTCATCAGTTGTGTTTTGAAGGGTGAGACAGTGGAAGAGCTACCTTGTGTCTAAATGCACTTGGTTCCAGTAGTGAACTAATGAGACTAGCTGTTCTGTATTGTTGGAGGGGTTGCTTTGTTGTTTGCCTAAAATGCCTTTTATCTTCAGCTCCCAGTATGACACCAGTAGGTAAAGTACAGTGTCTGGACTCGGCTTTTTCTCTGTCTCTAGAGAGAGGGCTTTAGTTTTCTACTGTTGCCTGGATGGATGAGGTTAAACATGACATTTTCTGTTGTTGGTTTGGGGTTTTTTTGTCATTTTGCTAAAAAGGGCATGGAGGAGGAATGCTACTGAGATCCTCCATAGGATGACGTTGAGCAAGTTACTTGGCTGTCAGAAATGTGGGATCTTGGCAGTCCAGTGTATGAAAATTATTAAACCTTTGCATGATTTGTGAAGTCTGTAAGTCTGTAACCAAGGCAAAATACTAATGCTTTCTGAAGCTGATGAGAAAAGTTGTCTTTAGATTCACATCCTAATTTGTCTTGCAGTGTGTCTTACCAATACCCTTCCTCTTAAATATAAAAACGGTGTATTATCTTTGTGGAGGGGTGTCCTAACTGGCACAGGGCATGCCTTTCTTCACCCCTTCCTTTTCCATCCTTCATTTCTTTACTCAAGTGCTGCATTAAGTTCTTTACTTGTTAAATATTTTAATACAATAAATCAGTGTGCTCTTTGGCATAAAGCTTTCTCTGTTCCTAGTGCTGGTCTCTGTGGCATCACTGCTCCTTCATCTTTGGACAAAACACAACAAAATTGAGCTTCCATCGCTTCTGGAAGGGACCAGTTGAGCAGACTAATTTGTCACTTACTTTATCAGAGGAGTTGCTGAACTCCCTAAGGAGTTGGGTTGTTGCTCAGTAGATGTGGGAGGTGTAGGTCTGGGTATGGAGTGCTTGTGCTAGGCAAGCTTCTTCAGCGACCACTTGTTCTAGTCTCAGACTCCTTGTCCAAAACCCTTCCCTGCTTACTTTGATCTACCTAGGTACATGGAAACAGATGAGGTTTCAAGGGATGTGAATAAACAGTAGTTGTAGTGGTAATAAACACAAGGCAGTAGGGATCAGCTAAGGTTCAGAGAGTTAATGATGTGGAGTTGTTGTCTTTCCTGCAATAATCTAATCACTGGATATAGTAAAAAAAAAAAACCAACCAAAAACCAAACAACAACAACAAAAAACACCCAACAAAAAAATCTGAACAAAACAGAACATCACTTCAAGAATGTGTTTAGAAAATGTTACCCAAAAAAAGAAATTGAGGGGTTAATCCACCCCCTTTAGAATGTAAAGGGTTAAACTAACAGTGTTAGAAGTTCAATAGTTTCTTTTTAATTATATTGCGTTTTTTGAAAGTTTCATCAGGATGGGGTATTAAGAGAAGTTATTCTTACTCAGAGAAAGAGCTGTTAATTCTGTGGAGAGTAGAAGATGTAATTGAAGACTGGAGAAGTAGAAAACTCTTAACTTAGCCTGTAAATTAATTAACTATGCCAGGGCTAACCACTTGTAGCGAAGACATGGGGCGGAGAGAGTTTGACTTGTACTTGCAGTCACAGTGATAGTACAGGTTCTTAAATGGAATCATAGGTGAATATAATTGTTCACCTCCTAAACACCAAACAACCATACTGCTTGAAATAGTTTGTAGAGTTTTAATACTCTTGAAAAAGTGCAGATTTTCTCAATTTCTAATATTAAAAGACAACTTCATTTCTCAACTGCTGCGTTCAGATTTACAAGCAGACCTTCTTGTGTTATGACCTCTGTGTATGTGTTAATATAAAAACAATGTTTAACGTGTTAAACTGGCTGGAGGGAGGGGGAACTCTTCTGGTTTATTTTCTACAGTCCAAATAAACTGCTGCCTTCAGATTTACAAGCAGACCTTTTTGTGTTACGACCTCTGTGTATGTGTTAGTATAAAAACAATGTTTAAAATTAACGTGTTAAACTGGCTGGAGGGAGGGGGAACTCTTCTGGTTTATTTTCCACAGTCCAAATATATTCAAAGTTGTTCTGGCTTATTTTTCTTTTGACTTTGTTTTACAGATACAAAGAAAAAAGTTTAAAATTGAGAAAATATATTACCATTATATATATTAGCATAATTTTGTTTGTATATACAGTAAAACAAAGCTCCATAATTCAACTTTGAGTTCTTACTGGGCTGACCTTGGTGTCAAAATTGTGTCGAAGGAGAAAAAAGTTTCAGTAGGCTTTTTAGTTTAAACTTTGTTAATGCGATGCGAAGCATAACGAAATATCATTAAAATGACTTTTTAAGGGTGATGTAATGGGAGAATAATCTGTTTGTGGTTATGTAAAGCAAATAGTTTAGTACATTCTGTGTTCCAAAACACCATCTAAAATCTCAAATTTGTGTGGGGAATGACCTGATAAGTTATGGCTTCTTTGAAGATAGAGTGGGATCCTTTGCTTTCCTCCTCTTGATGTGAGATCTTTCTCTAAAGGAGCATTTTGAGGGTGAGAAAACAGTCAATTCTTGTGGAAGCCTTGTGGAAGTATATCATGTAGATAAGATTTTAAGTGTAGATTTTTCTGTGCTTGTTCTTGAAGTTCATTGATATGATTAAGAGATGATAGTTTAGAATCAGCTGTTATGGTCTGTCTGGTATTTTTAGGACGTAAGCCTGTGTCCTGACTGTGCAGCCATGTTGGTGTAATGGAAAGGAGCCGTAACTGATTTCAGGTGAACGACAGACAAATTTAATGTCTTTTGGTACAGTTTGAAAACACACAGCAAGCTAAAGTCAATATGGTGTTGTTTGTACCAGAAACTGTACAGTGAGCTTTTACATGTGGTGTAAAAGTATATGGGTCATTCTGATCCTTACTAAGAGCTAGCTAAATAGTGAGTTTTTAGTTTTTGTGAGCTGCAGGGGTGTTGAGGCTCCCGGCGCTGCGCAGAATGGGGTTTGAAAGCCAGTCAGGTCCCCTAACCTGAGCAGCCTGTCGGAATGCCTCAGACCCAACCGTCACCCTGTTTACAAATTGAGACTTGCTTTATTCTTGTGTGGTGAGAGCGCTGCACCTTAGGATCGGAGGCATGTGTTTTACCCCCTTTGTAGGGAAGCAAAGCAGTCATCGCTTGGGTAGCTGCAGGGCTGCCGCAGTCCGGACTGTGATGGTCGTCTCGCGCGGTTGGATCTGCCTGTGGCTGTCCTCTTCCCCCCTCAGCTGGGAGCTTTGTTTGGGGGAGGCTGGGTCTGTAACTCCCTATCGAGGCAAATGATTTTATTTAACAAAGCAAGTGTCAGACAGTGGACATTCATCAGTGGATGAAGCGAAGCAGTCGGTGTGTGCTGGGGTAATCGGGGAGCTCCTGCCTTAGGGAGACCCGGTGAATCCCATGGCCGAGGTTTGTGCATTGCTGAAGCTGTGGTTATGCTCTAATTGTTAGTTTGTATCCTGCCAGAATGTTTGCTTTCTAGCAATTTTCCCTTTGCTGGCTGATTGGTCTTCAGTATTTTGGCGAATATTAGCTAATCATAGGCTGCGAGAGTCAAAGCGCTGAACGCAGGCAAACTGGGTTTGTTCCTTTGCCCCTTGGCCTGGGGGAGAGTAGACGACCATCTGCGTTATTTCTCCAATTTGTGCACCTGGAACGTTCTTGAAAGGCATTTCAGCGTGAAGCCTTCTCTGGCTAAGGAGGTCGCTTATTTCCGTGAGACTAAGATTTAGGCCTGTACCAGCGCTACAGTGGCCTGTGATGATGCTTCATGTCCTCTGTGTTAACTGGCCCCGCAGTGTTTGGGATTTGCTCCCGTCTCCCCTTACCAGCCAGCTGGAAAAGGGATGTCTGTACCTGGTGTCAAATTGTACACGTCCTCAATGAGCAGCCACCGAGAACCAAGCGGAGGATGGCACTCGTGGCACTCTGCCTTTTTATGTGCCTGCTTGTTTTAATGCAGCTTGATGGAGAGGGGAGTGGAGCTGGCCAAGCCCGCAGCGATCCCTTTTCAGATGTAACCAAGCTAAAAATTGCCTTTGGCTCCATGGCAGACATGGAACGTAGCACCCAAATTGCATTTTTTTCATAAAGTCATGGTTGGATGTTGGAATTTTCATCCACGTTGTTAAGGTTTATATTCCAACTCATGTTTCGAGCAGATGTTAACAATAACAATTATTGTTTAGAATAAGTTTCCAAAGTACATGTGGCTTTTCTTCTCCTTGTCTTCAATATTTTAAAAGAAAGTCAGTGACACGCTTTTGAAATACATGCCAATTTATCATGATGACAACGCTGATATCTAAGATACAGTTCCTTCTGATACATTTCTGTTAAGCTCCTCTGTACAGCATTCCAAGACTCACGTTGAATTTGAACAGCAGACTTGTGTATAGTTAATTTTAGAGGCAACGTTACAGATGTAGAATGAATTGCTAAGAAATGCTATTTAATCATCTCTTGTGTTTAAATAGCATTTCATACAGAAGCTTTCATCAGCTGCAGAGAGAATTTGGGAAACCAAGCTGTACTACGCTTTACATACCTGGAGAAGCTTTGGCTTGTAACTAGTTAATGGTGTATTTGCAGAGACCATTTAAGCCAGGGCTGTGTTTACCCAAACAAAACAATTTAACTAAATTCCTAGAAATGTTTTGTGGTATGTGTGGGTTGTTTGGGGTTTTTTTTAAGCAGGGAAGAGGAGAGGCAATGTCTGACCTGTCATAACATCTAAATAATTTAATTGGAAAAGCCAGCTGTTAAACTTAGTTACTAACCTGTTGAGCACTACAGCTCTGCAAAAACGAATAGGCACATGTATTTAGCACTCCTAGCTGAAAGTTTGGGAAGCACAAAACCAATGTGACACAAGATCACTGGAGACACTATTTTGCCAAAGTTGGCCATTTTTGTGTAGAGATTTTTTTTTTTTAATGTATTGACTCTTCATTTGGAAGCTTAAAATAAATATAAGTTGCTAATGTAGACCTACAAACTGTAAGGAAATTAAACGTGAGCACCTAAATAATGAGATAATAGGTTTGATTTCCTTTAGGCAGAGGTGTGTGCACACAACACAACAGAGTACTTGAAAGCAGTGTTGTACCCTAATTTTTTTTCTTTTTTTCCCCTGAGAATGGTAGAATTTTGTTTGAACTGCTGGATGATCATGCTAATGCCTAACCAAAATGGAGACATGTTACAAGGAAAGTGCCCTGATACTGTACCATGAGGGACTTTGGGTTCCCAAAAACCTATAGATATGAAAGCATGCCTTAAAACTTATTTTAGTTTTATTCTATATTCTTATTCTTTTAACATTGTCCAGAATTTATGATAGCTGATCAACATACTATTAAAAAAATTATTCTGTTTCTTTGTATTTTACTTGGTATCTTGGAAAAAGAGCTGTTGTACTCTTGCATTTGCATCTTAAGCTGTGTTTAAATAGAAAATCCATGGCTTCTGTTTCTTTTGCAGACTGAGAAGGGAATCTAAATGCAAAGTTTGCAAGTTGAATCAAGGGAACTGAAAAAAGTAGTCTGATGTGGAAAGTCTTACAATTTTAGTAAATAAGGATTCCTGTTATGATCATTATCACAGAAAGTTGTTCCTTGGGCCTCTCCTTCCTAAATTATATAAAGACCATTAAGGGATCTGGAGAAAACTTCCGTCAAGTCTATTAATACGGAGGATTTTGGTTGCCTGGTATGTGGCAGTATGTGGTTTGCTTGATTCTCTCTTGTACTCCGGGTCTCCTAAGTAATGTTAAAGACTGCTTGAGTCTTCGTTACTGGCACCTCAGTACATTCAGGATGGGGTGGGGGAAGGGGGCTTCCAAACTCATGTTTAAAGAACAGTAAAAAATCGAGGTTGGAGGTAACTTTACATTTCAGATTTTGAAACTGCAGCCTTACCTTTTTGGCCCTTTTTTTTTTTTTTTGGGTAGCTAGAAGAATTTTAAATTTACTTGTGCATACAACAGGGTGTATATTCAAGTAACTGTAAAGCCTAGAGTTTTGAAATAAATACTAAAATCAGGAGACTGAAAGTCACAGAAACCAGAATAACGTGACCGAATTACGGAAGCACATGAAAATTGGCACGAGTAAAATTATTGGTGGGAATATTTCAGACTGGCAGAACTTGTGCTCAATGACTGGATCCTTCTTTGATACTGAAGAGATCTTAACTTCGGCACAGTGCAGTAAGGTTAATGGTAACATACATGTAGCCATTCTGATTTGACAAATCCCAGATACCAAAATACTTTCTCAGAGTTTGCTTCCACTATAGAGAATACTGGGAATACAGTTCGTTAACTAGAGTTTGCTGCAGATAGCAGTAAAAACCAGCTTGTTTTATTGGAGGGATTTTTAATGCATTTGGGGCTACACCTTCACAGACTCTCTGTATTTATTCTTACAGTCTGGCTTCTGGCTCCTTCAGGATTCATAACTGATACACATGATGAAATAGGAGCAGTGTGACTGTACTGAAGAAAATTCAATCTGTTGGGAAATGAGAGAACTACCTTTCTCACATTTTACTACTTCACACAAATGTATTACCTTAAATAGTATTGGAAGAAAGAAGAGAACAAAGAGAGATTATATGTAATTAGCTGTCAACTCTTTAAATAAATTTATTTTAAAAGCTTAAAAAAGAAAAGAATTATTTATTCCTTAGACACTTAATGTAATATAAAGGAGGAAGTGTCTCAAACTGTAATTCTTCAGTACAGTAGTCTTATTCTGAAGATCTTATGCAGCTAGTATGAACGTAATGTTAGTTTCTAAACATAAAGATAATTGTTTTACTTTACAGAATATTTTGAAACATACAGAATATGACTGAAGTGTAACTTCCTAGTCCAGGAATTCAGTAACTGTGGGCTGTCATAATGAAGTCCAAGACAAAGTATTGGTTGCTTAGAAAAATAGTAAATTTTGTTCAGTATAAGCAATCCCTGAAGTATATGCTTGATGATTCCAAAGGGTTACTTGGTGATTCCAAGGGGGCTGGAAAAAAAATAATAAATTTAGCAAAAAAGCAGCAGAAGGAAGGAATAGTCATTAATACAAATTACAGTTTTAAAAAATCAGAACACTGCTGGTAAGTAATTGACTCAAGTCACTGAGTTACACAAGTACATCTACATCTTTGTGGCATGGTAAGCTGTTGGAAACCTCATAATGGAGGGGATAAATTGTTCATTTGTTGATATTTTCAGTTGAAAACTTGGTGCCATTCTGGAAAAAGTGATTTTCTGCATCACAGGCTTAACGGATTCTTTAGAAACAACCTTAAATGCAGGCTTTCAGGCAGTGCAGGGACAGACTCACAAGCCAGCTCTGTTGAAGGCAGCAAATTTTGGATAGAAATGTCGCATTATACATCAGTATTTCTATACTATACTTTCCAAAGCTGTGTCTGAGGTCACATCAGATCCTTAACCTCAGCCATCCTACAAAGGGAGGGCACAGTTGACTGAATAAAGAGAAAAATTAGAATGTCTACAAAACTTGACAGCAGGAACAGTCAGGGGAAACACAGGAGTTTTGCTGCTTCCAAGATAATTTGTTTGGAGCTTTGAGCACACGTCAGTGGGTTGAAGAGTTTTAATTTTCAGGAAAGTTGAATGTGCGTGACAATGGCATGTATATTGACCTAATATCAGCACTGTACTACCACGTGCAAGTTTTGTACCTATATGAATATACATTTAGGGCTTTTTATTCAGGACAGTGTTTCTGTGTCAGCACCAATTCACACAAATACACCAAACAGAACGATTATGAAGGGGAGAGCCATGCTAATGCAGTTGGTATTCGCAATTCAGGTTTCACTATATGTTTTTATTTCTTTTAAGAGTAGTTGATCAGTTTGATTCTATATGAATAAGGCACACTCTCATACAAGACCTGAGAAACGCCAGCGCCATTAATGGTGGGCCTTAAGGTGCAGGCTCTCCTACCAAAGTGGTGGAGTTTGTCTGAGTATCCTGCTTGAGGAGCTGGCTTCCATCAGGCGTTGCTGAAGTCTGAATCAGAGGACTCTGAAGCAGCACAACTGAGTTCTGCCCTCCAAATATATCTCAACCGGTGTAGTAGCATGAATAGTTAGAGAATTAAGGAGCTGTCAGTCTTTCATTAGCCTATCAGATTCCTAGCTCTTGGCTCCAGAGCAGTGCTTTCCCATAATAATGATTGAACCACGTAATTAAAATACTTCTTATGTAAATGAGATAGTTGTACTTTGTGTAAGTTGTTTTTGAGAATTTCTGTGTGGAACATAATTATTCTGTGCATTCCCTGTTAAGGTCAGTAGGTTCTTAATTTGCTTACAGTGCAGTCTCAAGGGCAGGAGGTCCTTACACAGTGGGATCTTAAAGGCTTCTTGAAGTTTTAGAAGTTAGCATTGCTCACCAAGTGCATGGGCTCAGCCCCATGGAAGAGCTTACGGTCTCCTACAAAAGAGTTTCTGATATCTAGGCCCTTCTTCTTGTCAGTGATTTTGTCTGAGCAGCTTTACTATCCACGGGAGTCAGGTTTGGGAAAAAATCTGTTTGGGTATCATGGAATTAACTTTCGTAGCGTAAACTTTGTGGGATTAATCAGGCTGGAGTGAAAACTTGTAGTTATTTCAAAGAAAACATTGAGATTGTGGCACGTATCACGTTTTACAACCAGAGGACTGGAACTTTTCTGTTGGGAAAACTTTGGCTGGATGTATATTAGCAAGTAATCTGCCATGGGAATGGATCCATAGAAGAAAAACAGTGGGTGCTGAGGACACGGCGGACACAGCCAATACTGTTTTCAGTGGCAGTACTTTGAGTGGACTCTGCTCTGATTGCAGGGAATGTTGGAACAGTAAATCACTGTTGGAGCACTTCCTGCATTTTAGTTTCATCAAAAAGTAGTGCAGTTCATACACTTTCAGACTGCTCCAAAATGAAAAAAAGAGTATGTTCAAGCATATACTACTCATTAAATGTTGTCATACATACAGCTACCTCATTAAAATCATTGTATAGAAGTAGATATTTTCATTTATGGCAGCAGCACATAAATGAAAACTATGAGCAGATCTGAGACAGTTAATAGTACAAAATATAAATAATTCCCCTTTGCTGGGGAAGGAAAATGGTCATTTTCATTGAACTGGAAAAAAAAATTGATTGTTTCTGGATTGTTTCTTTTGTGTCTGTATCATAGACAAAGGGAAAAAAATACCTTCCTTAAATTTCCCAAATACTTGAGAGTGTAAAAAAAAAAAAAACCAAAAACCCAAACAACCCCCAAACCCACCACCAAAAAGCCCACAAAACACCAATAAAAACACCCACCCCAAAACCTTGTATAGACTTGTTTTTCATACATATCATGCGTACAGAGACTGGTAAATCATGGTGCAAGTCCGAGAGGGACTTCAGATGTTGCTTCTCGTTTCTGTGGCACGGTGAAATCTCTTGGGTTTGTTGTAACCGACTATTAGTATCTTGTCAACAGTGCCGGCGGACTAGAGGAGCACAACTGCTGTGAGCAAGTCCGAGACCTCCCTGGACCTAAGTCCCAATAGTTTTTCTGTGTCAAAATACTGAGGTCAACAGGTTATCCCTCTGATGTGAGCCTCTTCCTGCCTAACCCCTGTTTACCTGTCACGCTTGAAACCAAACCAAAGCTCTTGGATAAACAACTGCGTTTTAAAGCAAAACGGCAAATTCTTTCCTGTCTATCCTGAAGTAACTGGTTCTGCTTTCTGTATTCCTTATGCCACTCTCCCTGCCTCTGATGGTGGAATTACACTCATGAGGGATTTTTCTTTCTTTGAGCTGACAATTTTTTTCAAAAATTAAGCATTCTTGTACGGTGAAGGACAGTCTAGAGCTGGGCAACCTGGGAGAAAACTTGGAATAACTTAAGCAAGTAACACCTTGCTCCCACCTAAAAGTCATGGCAACTCTTGATGCAGTAATGGGCTGTTTAACATAGACAGGTGGAATATGGTTTTCTGCAGTACTTTACAGAGAGGCAGTCATGTACTGCTGGAAATTTGTTTGCCAGTGAAGGAGCAGAGTAATACTGGGCTCCCGGAGAGCCAATTCATCTTCAGGGGTGAGGACAGCTGGAGGTGGGATTGGTGGGATGGCCTTGCTGGAAGGCCAGGCTGGCTGAGTGGGGAGCTCCTCACTGAATTCCCTGGCAGAAAGGAAGCGTAGGGAAGGTTGAAGTGGGGATGGATGGTGCTGGAGGCGTCTAGAAACACGGAGCCTGTGGATATGGGATTAAGAAAGGCAAAGCTCCGGCAGAACGGAGGCTGGAGAGGTTATGGAGGCTGATGGGAAGGGCTTGTAAAGGTACAGTGGCAGCAGAGGGGGGAGCGTGGTGATGGCTAGGAAACGTCTCCATACCGATTCAGACCTGATCGAACTCAAGACGTGGATCAGTCTTGTTTTCTACACTAACACGTTTATGCTTCAGTGTATTCGTTTGAGCAGTACGGAATGTGAGGCTCGGTACTCTGTAGGCATTATGGGTTCAAGCCTGTTGTAGCAGGACTGCACTGAGCAGAAGGCTCATTGGTGCCAGGCTGTTTGTCTACTTTTATAGCCGGGCTGAAATAACCGGGAGGTGCAGACTCCAGCTTGTCACTGAACGAGAGATGAATATTAGCACAGCATTCTTCTGCCTCCCTCAGCTCTTTTGTCATAATGAAGAGCATACAGGAACATCTATCACGGGGGAGGGGGGAAAAAGCATAATTTCAGCTAGAATTAGTTGCCTTTTCAAAAGGCCAACGAGCTGCTTCACACAGAGTACCGTAAAAACGTTTGGGGAAAAAAAAAATATTCCAGGCAGGTGTGAGGCATGAAAAATTTAAAGGATGAGTAAAAATAAATAGCAAATGGAGTTTGTAGTTTACTCTGTGCATGCAGCGGATGTGTATTTGTGTATGCTACAGTGACAGCTAAAATCAGCACTTTTTCCACAGTAGGCAAGGGGCTGTTTGAAGTCAGGATATTAAAGGAATTAAATTGATGCCAAAAGAATTTCAAGGGAGCGAGGTGGTTTCAGGAGAAGGAGGACACAGTACTGGTCCTAAATCAAGTTTAGTAAAGTCCCTCCAGATCCTGGCAACAAGAGTTTGCAGGGGATATCCGAGAAGGGTGTGTGACAGTGATGATGTCCAACCATCCAACCATCTGGATGAACACAAGCACCTCAACATACACAAAATAGTGGAAGGGATGGAAAACAAACCTAAACCCACTTTCTCAGCAAGTAGTGGAATGTCAGATGCTATCCCAGATTTTCAAAATCAAATTCAGATAGAAGAGCTGTGTGTGGTTACTCTGTTATTAATGTCATGAATGGGGTAATCTTAATTCTAGATCTTGCACTGTTTTGGCAGGGAGTACGTTAGCACTTGATCATAATGGAAAGCATTCTCAGATAAAAAAATCACTCCTGTCAACCTTGATAGGTTTTCATCAAAAAATGCAGAAACTTCTCCGTTTGCAACTTTGCCCAATTTTTGGCAGCAAAGTATTTGAGGGATTAAAGGAAGGTGTCTTCATGCTGATCTCATTGCAAGTAATCTCACCAAGTCACTCCCTTGCCCAGAGCCATTTACTGGCTGTGCTCCTTCTGTATCCTGTTCAAACTCCTCACCTTCAAAGCAAACCAAGAGTTTGCTCTTGGCAATCTCATTGCTAATTAAGTTTTTCAATCTGTCTTCTCACCTGGAATTCCCTCTCCTTTTCTTGGTGAAACAAGTAAACATTCGTTTTCACATCATAGTGAGGGAAGCTTGTTTACGTTCAATTTCAAAGTGTAAAAACCTTTAGAACAATACAGTGCATTACTCTTAAACCTTTACATTGTTGATCAACCCACTGGGGCTTTTGATACTTGCATTGAAGTACCAGCTCCTTGAAGAAGGGACAGGGCCACCAAATGTTCCAGTCCTCTGCACCATGACGATCGTCTTTTTAAAGTGAGCAAATGGAATATGTTTTGTGAAGTGGTGTTATAAAGTGGAGACTTGTGAGAAAACTTTAAAAGTGGGCAGTAAAAGAGATGAACTTTTCCAAAATTGATGGCTTCTGTTTAATGTAAAAGGGAAAGAATGAGCCATATTAAGACCGGTAGACAACATAGATACTGTTTCTCCAGCATGGCACAACCATTAATAATGGCATCTTCTCTAGGTCTTAGCAATACCCTATGGGGTTACGTGGACTCCCTTTTATTTCTTTGTAACGCAGTGAGCTTTTGTGTTAACGTAGTTAGACAAAAGGAAGATGTTTCTTAGCATTGAAAGGTGTCTCCTTTCTCTGAGGTTGCTCTTGACTGTGTTCCTGTATCTTCATCAACTACTGCATATGCTGCAGAAATTCTTACAGGCTGTCATGTAAAGTGTGTCTGCCATACTGGCTCTAGAAATTACAGCAAGATGTTTTGTTGGAATTTCCCCACCCCCCACCCTCCCTGATAAAAGTTATTGCAAATTTCAAATTATAATGGTTTGATGTATTGATGCTTGCTTTGTTTGTGGAAGGCTATGCAAAGGCCCGTGGCATCTCTAGCTGCCTCCTGTTAAGCCCATGGGAAGGAGGAGTATTCCGGGTTTACATGAAAATTTCTATTTAATCTGGACTTCGAGCTCAGAGTCACACACACCCGGTTTGGAAATTAATTATTTGGCTCTTTAGGCAATTGTATATGTGGCTTTTGAGAGGGAGTGACTTCCAGATAACTGTAGTAGAAGGGTATGTATGAACTTGGCCAGCAGCAAAAGGGTGCCAAAGATAGGAAATTTCCAGTTTATGTGGAAGCCAAAATGAAGAGTAAAAAGGGAAGGCTACACAATAACCAGGTAAGAATTAAAAAAAAAAGAATTTAACAGTATGGTCTGTATTTTGGTAGTTGTCAAAGGTGGTTTTTTGCCTCTTCTGTAGATATTGTTTTGTGACTTTATATTCATATAACAAGCAAGAAAAAAAAAAAAGCAAGTGATATTTAAGAATCTGTATTGGCACAGGAAAGTTGTTACACTTCCTCTAACAGCTTTTGGGTGCAGAGTGAATAGTTACAAAAGGTATTTACTCTGTGACTGGGCAAAATGAGTAGTCTTGCTAAACACGGAAGTACTACCTAGCAGTTTGGTATTTTGAATAGTTGAATAGTTCTGTATTCTGAGCTTTAGTGATCTATATTGCAGAAAACTGCATGAGACATATTATTTCTAAGTTGTTTACCAGGTCTGACAGGCTCTTGACCCTCATAAACTTTATCTTATGTGGTTGGGTTTTAATTTGTTTGATTCTTTTCTCTCTTCATTTTTCTAATTCACTTTTCTTCTCCCTTCTTTCCCACCCAAAAAAAAATATTTACCTTACGATTATAAAGATAAGTCTCTTTTCTCAAGGTGGCTCAAAAACTGAAAGTGCAGCAGTGGATCAGTAATCTGCATCTGTTTTGTGTTCTCCAAATTCCTCTTTAAAAAGATGAAGCTAATACCTGTGAGGTAGTTTCTTGCATTTTTATAGGTGTATGTGTAGAAAGTGGAAACAACACTTTCCAAATCACTTAGTGTTGAACTTCCTTTGTAATTTTGGATGTCCATAGGGTTTTTAATGTTGACAAATTGGATATGGTTGGGGAATGCTAGGTAAATTTTTAAATCTCACTTCACTGAGACTTCTACAGGGGTATATAAGTAGTTAGTGGCAGTTTGGAGTAGGATTGGTAAGTCCCACTACCCAGTCTCACAATTGTATTGCTCCCCTGATGTGTGCTTGCCAGGAGGGGTGGGTGTCTTTTCTTTTTCCTTCCTTTTGGAGTATGCAGTATTCTGGTCTTAGAAGCTATGGTGGTATTACATGAAAGCAGAATGCACTGGGAAAATATGCTGGTGGAAGAGTTCAAGGAGAATTGAATGAACTTCTGCTGCATATCAACTTGGTGTGCTTATAGAGATCAGGAGATCCTCACTGCTTGATAAAAGCAGACCTTTAAGGCAAATTTTTGGTTCTGGAAAGAACTATTTAATATAAACATCTTAGCTCTACATAGTACGGAGTTTAAAATTCTGTTTATATTCTTACAAGGATCTGTTTTGTTCAAAGTAATAGGGGTTTGTAGTAAACAATCAAAAGGTTTTTAAAGAATTGGAATGAATTTGTTTGATATGCATTGGCTTTCCTTTTTGAAATCAATGGGAATACAGACCCAAATTCTCTTTTCTACCTTGAAAGTCACCTCCCCCAGTGTTTTTCCTGTGCAGACCAGTATCCTCAGGTTTCCTTCTTTCTCTCCTGCCCCACCCCACCCCCTCACCCAACAAAGAAGCACAATCTTTAACCTGTCAGGCTCATACAGTTAAAATATTTGGGGACATGCAGTGTGCAGAATATAATTATCTTCTCCTATTTTTTACTTACTTGTTCGGTTATTTTGAGTGGAAGGTGTTCAATATTTTCTTAACAAACCTGAGAACTTGGCACTTTGGACAGGCACAGCTAAGAAGGTAGCATTCTGAAGACTAATTTTTTTTGCTTGGAAAAAGGTTTTCACAAACACAGGTTTTGCACAGAAAGGAACTGGGCCGAGTGCCTGTGGAAAGCTTTGAAAACATCCCTTTCTAACCTTCCATAATATTAATCTGATTGTTTAGGCCTTAAGGCAGCATTTTAACATTCCTTTCATTCTCCTGTATTCCAGCTTTTAATTTCAAAACAGCTTTGTGGGAGAGAGTTGCTCATCCTTATATTAAACAACCTTGTATTTATTTCTTGACATCAGACAAGAAAATATGCGGTAATGTAAAAAAAACCTTTTCTTCTAAAAGCTGTTAAGACAGAGGAAGCAGAAAGGACAGGACTTTCATAAGCTGGCTACTTCAAGTAAGCCATTGATAGTTTACCTCAAAAGAAGACTTAAACATTGTTTACATGAGGAGAGAAGTACCCTCCTGTTCCAGAATAGAGCCTGAGCTGTGAAGTTCGGCGGGTTACCAAGAGCCGAGTTAGCTGATGAAGAGTCGGGCAGAGTGCTCTAGGAGTGCCGGACATTTCAACCTGCACTAGGTTGAAACCATTTCCAGGCTGATACCTGGAAATGAATAAGGAGTGCTCTGCTACGTCACACGCTATTGCATCTAGAGCTAAATCTGGTGTTAGTTATCGTATATAAGCATTACAGAAAAGGTGCCCTATTCTGTAATAGTTACCTGGTAGCAGAGAAGCTTTGCAGCTCTACTAAATACATTTTGACTTTGTGGTCATTCATTTTGAAAATATCATCTCATTTCTTCACTTATCAAGAACGTAAAATTTTTTTCTGATTGCAGTTGTTCAGCTGTTCCAAAAGTATAACACATGTGTTGGCTTTATCCTGCATCCTATTCTTT
The DNA here is from genome assembly GCF_000690775.1 of Eurypyga helias. NCBI lineage: Eukaryota > Metazoa > Chordata > Aves > Eurypygiformes > Eurypygidae > Eurypyga > Eurypyga helias. The sequence goes on from NW_010271274.1 coordinate 37,639, forward strand.
TTCTTAAAGTAATCTTTCTTCAAAATTATTATTGTTGTATAGGTCACTGTTAAGGTACACAGAGGGGGGTTTCAGACCTGATCTCTTTAATCGGGGTAACCTGGCTAGCTAGTTTCCTCTCAGTGCACATTTTCTCCTGCTTCTATTAACAGCAAAAACTGTACCAAGCTGTGACTAACCATATTTAAATAGGGTATTTCAAAGCAACTACAAATTTTTTATTGTTTTAAGTCAGATGTGTGGTTGTTTATTTTATGTGTGCTGAGAACAATGAGATTTAGTACAACTCCGTAATTAGAAACTAGAAAAAGTGCATCTATTTACCACTGTTATCATTGCTCACTTCCTTAATCTAGTGAAGTGTCATATAAAAAATACTGTTTCATTGTATTTAGTAGAGCCATAGTAATTTATATCAGATGATACCAAAGGTTTGGTTTTATGGTTACTACAGCAAGCCAATACAGCCTCCTGACATAAAAA
>NW_010271275.1:0-44503 GCF_000690775.1 Eurypyga helias
CCCCCCGTATTATTGTGAAGTGTTCTAGGCAGTGGCAAGCGTGATTGTATGGATTGCTTAGTATGTTGTAAGTCACATGAAAATTTCTTTTTATATGACTAATCTTGTTCAGCATGGTGAATATAAATTCAGTTTGGCAAGAGGTGTTTGCCCTGTTCCTGACTTGAACTGATCTGAACTCTTTGGAATACTGAGAAAAATAAGAGGAATAGTATGTTTGGGATTTTTTTTTCCCTCCTAACTTTGCCTATTTAAGTGTCTGAGAGAAAGAAGTAACATGCATGTTATATTTGAAAATTCTAAGGTGTCTAAATTTGTTTCACAAGTAATAGTGCTGTGTTGTATCCTGTCAATTATACGGTTCACCGTATGGTGAATTATACCTATAACCTGACAATACCCAATGCTGTGTTCCTCCATTTACACCTGTCAGGCCCAAATCCAGCAGCTGGTTAAATATGCATAGTGAGCTATGCATACAATGAAGCTTACAGCTTCTGTAGGATCAACAACCGAGTAACTTTGCTTTCATCATTGTTGTTGACATTTTTGCTATAGACTGATGCCACTCAGAATTATTAACAATCACAATGTCAGTTTATATTGTTGTGGTATGTTTCAAAAGATGTCACTCTTTAATGCAAACCAAGTTATTTTCCTTAGCATTTGATTTTCTGTTTCTAGAAGAGATAGCTGCCAGCATTTCTTTAATAAAAGGCCAGGACTTTGTGAGGGTAGAAAATTTCCTACTTAAGCAATCGCCAATTAATTAATTCAAGAGACAAAATCATACCTGTAAACCGAGAATTTTGTACTGACTTGTACATTGCTGTTTTGTTTAACTGAAAATAAGTGAAAACAGCACACAGATATGTTTAGGTTGTACTTGAAGGAACAGAGGTACTCTATCCTCCTCTGGGAGGAGCATCTCTAAAACCCTGGAAGACTGCTACCAGTCAACAATGAATACACAGTCTGCTATTGCTCATTTTCTTCAGCTCTTAAGAGATCCTTGATCTGTTTGTGAAGTTAAAGAAAGAAGGTATGACTGGGCTGAAGAATGAAAATTATTCTGTAGGAATGTGGGCCTCTGGTTCTATGAATTTCTGGTTAATCTGAAGGACTGTTAGTTTTTAGAGATCCATAGTCTGAACTATTTAATTCAATTATCTTGATAATACACTGATTGTATGGGGATTCTGTCTCTGTCATACACCTTTATTCTTACTTTTAATAAACTAGGAAAACATTTATATTTGACTATTCTTTGGCAAAAGTATCTTTACATAAGTGGATGAGCTTGTTCTTATTTTAATTTTAATTATTTTCTCTTTAATTGTCCTTGTTTGATAATGCAGACAAACCACTGAATTAGCTAGCCATTTGAAACATGCAGATGCTGTTCGGGACTAGACCAAAGTTCTAAATATTTAACTTCTGCCACTGGCTACATTTATTGTGTTAAACAATGTTAGTTCCTTGTCTCAGCTCCCATAACTTGGCGTGAATTAGAGAGTGAATTTGGTACCCTCTGCAACCCATTACTGTAGATAAAACTACCTGTTCTTAATGTATTGAGAGGCTAAAACCAGTGACTAACACCCTTACTAATATGAACATTTATTTGCACACTTCACCAATTTAGCTACAGGCATATTTTGAGTAATGTGGAACCACAAACACTGTGTGGGGTCGCTGCATTAAAGGAAATGAATATAGGTCATGAAACTACACATAATACCAATAATTTTTTAAATGCCTTGTTTACAACATTTTATGATTATAGTAGCCTGTGTACTGGATTATAACCCTACATCCTTCATGTGATATTCCTAACAGCAAACTTTGGTACATTTTAATTACCTAGGATATGTGCAAGTATTATGGGTACCTGTTTAGAAGTAAGTCTTTAATTTACCTTCTAAAATACAAATACTGTTAATCAGAACCAGACCTACTGGACTGATAACAGAATCTTACATTATTTTCTGAGCATTTTGTTTTCAGTTTATTGAAATGAGGTAATTTTGTAATGATTTAGTATGAATATAGATTGTTCCAAGACAACCTAGCATTAGTGAAGCTCAATCTGGGAGAAACAAGCAAAACAAAAATCAGAGTAGGAATACTCTTCTGTTCCTGGTAAAGGAGCTAGGCTTTTAAGGTTCTTCTAATTTGGGAAAAATTGCTACTTTACGGGACTTATGTCCTGGGAAAGCTCAGCTGTAAATGCAATAATTTTTTTTTTCATTTTTTGCCTACTGTGGATCTGATTTCTCTCACCGTTTGTGTCATGTACACATTTAAGTTGGAGTATATTATTACCATTATTACTGTGTCTCAAAAATGCATTGACTGGTGGAATGAAGCACAAACATTTCTCATCTTGTTCACTTCTGCAATGAGAGAAGGAGGAGAAATGTAATGAGGATGATTTGTTATTGGAGCCCAATTCAAAACATGTGGAAGTGACAGGAAATACCAATGGAACTATCCATCAAGTTCACTCTTTATTCTGTTTTGCGACGTTTAATGTAGACCACAAATGCTTAGCTGACACAGTGCTGTGCTGTCATTCACCTGTCCTGAGTCATTAAACTATGTTTCTGATAAAAACAATGCTATCATTAGGGACCTGGCAGCTACATGGCTTCCTGATATCTCTTTCATTCATTGCTTCGTCATACAGTGTGCAGGTTCACTATTGCACAGTAATATTGACCTCTTCAGCTGGGGCAGAATGCTCATAAAAGGAAGTTAAAAAACAAACAAACAAACACCCACCCCCCAAAATAACAAACAAACAAAAAAACTTCCACAACCAAAACCAACACATGTAAAACTCTATTAAAACAAGTCAAAACCCTGGTTTTGCCAAATTTGTCTGCAAGTAATGATTCTCCTTGAAGAATCAGTACATATTCCTTACAAAATGAAATTTTATTTAAAGTATTTGTTTCTTTCAGACAAGTATTTTGCTAATGTGAAGAAATGCACAACTATTAGTATCTGGACAATTGATCTTCTGTTAGTTAAAACCAGTTGAAAATACTACTTCTTCTATGCATAAAGTGTCATGAGCTGAGCCTTATTAATTTTGTATTTTCTCCTCCTTGATAAACTGGAATAGACAAGAGGCTACAAAGCAGAATATTTAGAACCAAAGACTAAAACAGTGGTTCAAAATTTCGTCTGGTAAAAATCCGTGTCATCCTCCTTGCTTAAAATAAAATATTTAATAAAGTCACTGGCAGCTTCAGAGGGTCATTAACCTACTACTCTACCGCAGTCAGGTTGTCATAGAAACAACAGGAGGTTCATAATATCAAGACATTTTAAAGCTATTCTATATACGGAAATGTTGTGAACTATAAGGTACTTTTCCAATTTTCCAATTAAAAAAGTCAATACTCTAAATTCAAAAAGCTATTCCTCCTTTGATTCTGAATTTAGAGGAGTAACTAAAGATGAGGGAGTAGATATTGTTATCACTTGATGCTGTTATTGACTATAACTGAAATTCAGCAGTATAATATACATAACACAATAAAAAGAATGGCTGGTTATGTACAAAATTAATTAGAGTTTTGTCAATCTGCTATACAATTTGGTGTTAAGAAGAATGAGAAAAAATAAAACAGCTAACAGAAGGCACAGAAAATATTTTTAGGTGTAAAAATAGAATGTTGTACACACATTCTTGTGAAAGTGTTTTATCCATTACTTTGAATTTATTATGAAAGTCTTGTTAAACTCTAAAAATATATATGTATAAAATTATGCTATAGCTAGACATTTTTTGTTAAATTTGAAGACTGCATGCAAAATATTTTATTAACTCAGGGGAAAATGAAAAGTGTTCAAGTCTACTTGAACAGCTGCTGTTAAAAATAGAACAACTGTTGTTGATGTAATGATATAATGCTAATAGCTTAACACAGACTTGTGGACTACCATTTCTTGACTGATAACAAATCACAAGTACAACTTCAAAACAACAATAAGTTATCTGATCCCTTGTGAGAAAAAAAAAAAAAAGTATGTGGATAGACATGCACAGGGATATTCAGGCACTTACGAGGTGAAGAATAAAAGCAACATTTAATGCAAAAATATTTATATCATTTTAAACATCTAGATGCACCACAGAAAAGTATTAAGAAAGATGCTTGTATTGTAATGAGACCATACACATACATATAAATATTTGAGTAAGAGACAAAAAAGAGTATGAGCTGCGCACTTACAAGTATAGTCTTAATAGACAAGCAGAGAGGCTTAAAATTTATAAACTGACAGTGGAATAACACTGTTTATATCTATTGAATGTCTCTGATTTGGTACAAATAAACTTGATTATGTTGATGAGGAAACTTATTTACATACATAAAAAGACTGATAGATTTTAAAGCCCAGAGAGAGGTTAATTCTGATAAATGAATCTGACTCCTCTGTCTCTGAATTTTTCATTAGACTAATTTTACTTCTAGAAATACAAGAAAATAGAACTGTTTCACTACTTTGAGTTCACATGTCAAGTTACATCCACATCACATTCATAGAGAAAATGTAGAATGCACTCAAGATCCACTTCTATTCATGCTAATTTGACGACATATTAAAGGTCTTGAAGAGTATCAATATAACCCCAATATAATTAAATAAATTTTTGCTATTACAGTTTTTATTTTCTTGTTTTGGACTGACATACCTGCAGGTAAAGCTTATCTAGTAGTTCGTGGAGATATTTACCCTGCAAATATGAAATGATAATAAATGCTAAGATGGGAGTGGAAATCCATTCCTTTACCTTAATTATGCAACATATATGAAGCCTTTCCACAACTAAGACAAATTCAGAAGTTACACAAACCTCTGTAGATGACAACGTAAGCAAAGGACTATGTGACTAAAACAACAGCATGCTATATAATATTCTATTTAAGTGAGGGAAGATAATTTCCAATCTTTCACATGGACTGTGCCTGATTCGAAAGGTACAGGAAGGTAATACAAGAAGAAAAAAATACAGCAATAAAAGAATAAGAGAGACAGATAATAAATTTCACACTCTCTGTAATATACAGACCTAAAGTTCTGAAATTCCAGCTGTCCTACAGGACAGGTTGTTAAAGCTGCTGTTTTACTTTTTATTCTGCCTCATTATATCTCACAAAAAGAGTTATAGTTGCAAACAAGCATGAAATAAAAACTGTGTACTCCTTATTACCATATTTCCTGCCAGTCCTTCAAACCACCAAGGAAAATCAGGAGTTTCATTGTTATCCTAATAAATATGTCCACCTCACACCAATTTCAAGGTACTTGTAGATATGAATCATGCCCCTGAGAGAATATCTTTTCCTTCAAGAACAGCTAATGATACCAAGATATTTTTCCACTAAATGCGTGTTGCAATATTTTTAAAAGTTGTGTAAACAAAATACAATCTCAAAGTGCCCAAATATAAACAAATCTCATATTTTTTCATGATTCCAGTTTGTACTATATTAAATTTTATTTTGCCTCTATTATGCTTAAAGATCTTTTATTATAGATGGTTTTAATTGGAACTGAGGGAGATACACGAGGGTGTCGTGGTTTAATTCCAGCTAGCAAAATACCACAAAGCTGTTCTCACAAATCCCCCTCCTCTACTCCAGTGTGTAGAATCAGAGGGAAAAGACAAGGAAGCTCATAAAATTGAGATAAGAACTGTTTACTAACTGAATAAAAATGAATATGTAAGAATACGACTAATAATAAGTAATTAAAGTAATAAAAAATAAAAAATATGATACAGTATGATACAATTGCTCACCACCTGTCGACTGATACAAATCTAGGTCCTGAGAAATGAGATTCAGAGCCAAAGAGCCTGAGAGATGGAGCCTAAGTGTGACATTTGTTACTGTGTGCTGTGCCTTACATGGCTCATATTAAGAAAAGAAAGCAGTTTATAGAAGCAAGAAGCAAACAGCTACTGATGAGTTGTCTATGCCCCTGTTAGAAATTCAGATGATAAAGAAGTTCTTTGGCTGCAGTGATTTCTAATATGCATGCCAATTCCTTAATCCTAGTTATTAACTATAATCTCCCATGAGAGAATAGCAACTATATCTTCCATCAATATGTCTAGACATGAAGATATTTGGGTGTCTAACTCTAATTGTGATGGATAAGAGCGCTAAGTAACTTAATGTCATTGAAATCTCAGTCTAGGCATATAGCAAATCAGTCCACAATGACCTTCAAGTTAGCTTTTGCAACACCTCTTGGAAGAACAGGAAAGAAAGTAGGAAAAACTATGTTTGTAATAAGGTTTGATTTCTTAGAGTCCCAAATGCTTTAATTTTCATAAGATTTAAGAGGAAAACAGCACAGGAGGAAGTGAAGAATGTTATACCTGCCATTGGAATATAGGGGAATTTGGCTTGACTGATTGTTATGAGAACTTGTTATTTGAGCAGGATATTGGGGTTAGTGATCCTGCTTACAAAAGGTATAATGGGATCACAGTTAATACAGACCTTTTGAATTGATATAGACTAGTTGATCCAAAAGATAGCATAAACAGAGGCTCAGAGCTCCCTGAAATCATGCTGAGACAGTAGGTGGATATGTCAGAAGGTCATAATTTACAATCCCTAAGATATTTATCATTCAAATATTGATAAATCTTAATCGCAATTAGTTCAGGTGTTTTTCCTATCCCAATGGCATGATGAAGTGTCATTCAAGATATTGTAATTAGGTCAACAGTATCAAAGTGGTATAAATGCACATAGTTGAATACAGGTGCATGTGTCTAAGATAGATGCAACTGGACACAGGTGTTCTACCTATACTAAATAACCCTTCTAACAAGCCAAATGTACTTTTTTAGGTATGGCATGTTTCCCTTCAAGGGTAAAAGCAATAAGCATGCAGTCCCTTGATTTTTCTTGATTTATCTTTTGCCTGTAACATTCAACACTGATAATATCCTGCTTGCACACATATACAGTGCATGTGTGTATCATTCTTCATTTTCTGATGCTGTTCACCATGTAATGAAAAAATCATTACTGGGACAGTAAGCCAGTTTTCAAGGAAGTCAGTTTCTGTAGTTAATGCATGACAACACACCCCGCCTCTTTTAATTCTCCTAAATGGATGGTCAGATACCATCTATGTTGTCCAGGCTTCCTATGAAAACTAGTAAAGAGGAAAATTCATACATTTAAATCCACATTTAACACATCCTGATTAAAGTGTTAAACCTAGAAACTGAAGTTCTAGGGAAAAGAGTTTACTAAGCAGATGGGGAAGAGGTTATTTTCCATTGGAAAGAGTTCATTATGTCTTATATATGCAGGAGAAGAATTCTGGCATTAGTAAATACTTATTAGAAATTAGTAAATACTAATACTTATTAGAATTAGTAAATACTAATTCCATGGTCCACCATGAATGATTATATAGAGGACATACAGAAGAAAGTTGTGCCTCCATGAATTACAACTTTGTAACATAAAATAGGACAACTTTTAAATTTTGAGAGTAGTATTTTATATTGGATTCCTAAAAATATGTTTAATTCCAAAATATTGACTGGCTGATTCATAAGGACAAGAGAGCTGTGGTTTTCTACTTTTTCCTCATTTTTTTTTTCCAAAAACTACTAAGATAATTTCCAGGAAATAATATACCAATACAGATTTGTGTAGTAGTAGGATTTATTTTAAAAATGCAACACTAACTCTTGTATAAAAACAAGCCTGAGTATTCTTCCTAAGCTTGCTGCCAGTATCAATTAACTTCTGTTTCATAAGATAACTTCCAATTAATTGTCTGTTTTAGAGAGCTGTATATGTTTTCTGATGTTAGCCATAAACTTAAGAAACAGTAAATTCCATGCCCGACAATATAAGTAATCAGTTTGTAACTTGTATAGGAGTACAGAAGAGAAAAACCAGTGACTTCTAAAAAGCAACGAACACAATGCAGAACAAATCCACAGGAAGGAAAAGAGAGAAAAAATAAGGAAATTTAAAAATAATTAGTAACAGGGAAAGAAAAATACAGACTGACCTTAATATATTATGGTATCCAACAGTTAGTACTTTTCTGCAAACTTTTCTCTGTAACGTGACACACAAAGCCAAAAATGACTGCATTCAATGATGGAAGCATTTATACAATTTCCCTTTAACTGTGAATTTTACTTGTTTCTTTGATAAAAACCCACACCAGAAGTTTTCATTTAACACATTAAACAGGCCTATTGTAGGGATTTTTCAAGAAAACTGTGTTTATTTCCGATTATAACAGAAGCAATAATTAATAATTTTTCACATCACATTGCTGATTTCTATAGAAGTCAATTAGAATGCTGCCATATGAATTTTCACACCATCAGCTACATTGAATTCCTACTTGCTAAGCAGTTGCTGATTAAATGTCTCTTACAACTATTTTTGTTGCCACACTACCAGCTGTATTTTTCTTCTGCCATAAACTCATCAAATTATTTATCTTTTTCCTTGCAAACAAGAAAGCTGTAATGCAACTTGCATGCAGTCTGAACTACAAATGAACCCTAGCCAGCTGGATTGGATTGAAAAACTAACCAGCCCCCACCTCAGAACAATGTAAGTAAAAACAGTCACATCCAGATATTTTGGAGTAATTTTTTGGCATTTTATAAATGAGCTTCTTTATCCCAGAAAATCCTCCCCATCTTTTGGGTCCTATGTATTCTGTCAGGTAAAACCACCTACAGAAGCTGTAGGGATCTTTCCCACATTCATTGCTTTGAGACTTTTACCATGCCTTCAGATGTGCAGTGGTTTCCCAGTACACAAGCAGTCTAATGGCATCTATAGCTAGCACTGTGCATTAGTTCTTTAGTAAAGCTCCCTGAATTTAAATCTGTTGCCTTTTCATCATGTTTCTGTGTTTTAAATAGGTAAGACAGAGGAACAACCATATTTCTTTATTAAAGGAAATTAATCGTTCTCTCCAAAAGGTATGGAGTGTGCTCACATTTGTTCTTAATGAAAGGAACAAAAGGGAATTTTTTATGCAGCAGCAGTCAGCAAACTTTCACCTTTCAAATAAGCTATTGTCTTGCTGAATGGCGGGATTCCAACTGAAAACAGAGACTCCAGCTTAATATATAAGGATTAATATGCTTTACTACATATATATCATAGTAACAGACCAAAAAGAAAAGCAGAATAATGATGCACCAATTAGTAAGATAAGCAAGATAGCGATGCACCACTTCATTCCTGTACAGCAAGGCACTGATTAAGCAAAGCACACGTCACCAATTCCCACCTGAAAACCATCATCTTGGTTCACAGATCAGCTGGGAAGCCCCTTGGCAGCTGGCCCCTGGAGAACTGCAGTAATTGGGAAAGTCCTACGCAGGGCATCCACCCATAGCTGAGGCTTCACAAGTCAGCCCGAGGGTCTCCTGCTTTTATCGCAAGTAACAAACACCTTACACAAGTCTTTTTGGCACAAACCCTGTGAACTTGCAGGCTGTTATGGTCCCATTATCAATCCCACCAGGAACACTGGCCAGGTGCCCAGGATGAGACCAAGAATTGAGCCACTTTCAGTCAGCACACAGTATGATATTGTCTGGATGTTTATGTTATCATTCACAGAGGTGGGTAAGTATAGAAGCAGTAATCAACCAAGAGCAGTAATCAATCATGAGCAGTAATCAACTATTTTCACTACAGCTATTAATTTTATTTTATTTTTGATAGCATATTTTACCTTTATGTATTATGCAAGATTTCTTTCCCCTTGTTGCTAAAGAGCCTTCCTAATTAACAATGGCTACATGAATTATTTATTTATTTGCCATCTTTGGCAACACAGAAGCCTGTCAGCTAAACTATAAGTGATGAGAAAAATAAGTTTTCCCAGCTATGTTTCTTTTGTAGTTTACAGAAAAAAATGGCAAATCCTTCTGTTCTCAAAGAGCTTAGATGGCCTTTTGAAATACTGATCCTCTATATAATAATATATGACTAAATTTCACATTTAACCATTCTTAGTCCAGGTACATGATAGTTGGTTTAAGGAGAATAAAAGCTGCTTCAAAGTCCCAAGCCACAAAGCAGCTGTTGCAAAATTATTTTTTCCCAATTAAACCTACACTGAACTAGAAATAATTCTATTCAATAATTCTATCCACACATTTGCACATTTAATTTATAAAGAAGGTTAATTACATTGCTCTGCTAGCAGGACCCACTTCCATGCTTTAGTCAGAAAGCAATAATAATTTTAAAGAATGCATCAAGGGACTGGATTTTTTCCTCTAGGTTTGCTTTTAAGTATTCTGTGCTCCGCCAAGCAATAAGAGATACACATATATCTGCCATGATTATATTCAGAATCCCAAGGAATTTGAACCTGAAGTAATGTCAAACAAAACTCAATAATAAATGAATTTCTGATGCCAGAAGGAAAACAAAACAAGCAGCATAATTTCTAGATAAACCAAAGTTAAACACATTTCTGGAAAACCATAACTATGTATCCTGTATCTTTTACTACTTGCAGCTAATAAATTCATTAATTATTCAGGCTATTTTTTTCTTATTAATTACAATTTGAAACAGTAGGGTACATGACTTTTTATAGAAAATATTAATGCAGAAAAAGCAATCAAGGACATTCAGTCTTTGAAAGATGCAACATATTTATAAGTTATATTTGTCTTGAGGTTATTGTTAATTGTAGAAAATTATGATCATTCCTTGTGTACTGTAATAATGTGATTAATATGTGAGAAAGAGAATAATAGTTCTAGCTGGCATTAGTGGGAGTAGGGAATTATTGTTTCAGAACTCTTAGCAGAGGGCACAATGTGACGAGTAGATTATGTTCTTTTGATATGAGAACAATAATTGACCCCAGCATTCATATAAGATTCCTACATGAATTCCAGACATAATGCAGACCTGTCACATACCACAGGTTGAAAGAAATGGGGGGTGAATAACAGTTGTTTAGTCACAGTGATGATTACTTTCTTAGCATACCTACATCACACCTCTGATAGGATGACTGATTACAAAAGAGTAATTTCAAAATATGAGAGCTTCAATACTTTCTCTTAATTTAATGTAAGAATGAAATATTCAAAATATTACAAACCTTTTCAGTGAAATCTACAGTTATGTAGAAAGAGGATACAAAACACTATTAATCCCATGCCCCATGGAAAACATAACGAGTGGTTCAGATTGTTACATCTGGGACTTCAGATCCATAGGCTTGCTTATGTCTGTGTGGATCAGCAAAATGAACCCATACTTGGTGGGCAAACACAGTAAATAGCTTGCTCGGATTTCAGGGACACAGGTAGCCTGCATGACTGTGGTCTTTTCAAGATCAAGACCTTAATGAAATTCCAGAATTATGATTAAGTCTATAGATTAAGGGTAACACACTTGGCATTTATAGTGTTTTTCAAATAACCACCTAAACCACTTACATATGGTGATCACGTAATCAGGCTTGCTCAAGAATGTACCTATTTACAAATTTGTAACAAGGTGTATTTTAAAAAAATACATGAAGAAATCTCATCTATTCAGCTGTTTCTGACTGAAGTAATTATTTACTGATATGCAGCTATTTATTAATAAATGATCTAACACTATGGATGATTAATGCTAATAACATACTGTGCTTTAGATGCACAGGAACAGAGGAGAGAACTGTGATGCCTGACAAATTGGATGAGCTTTATACTGCGTTCCGTCATGCAGTTATTTATTTGAAATTGAGAAGTGGTGTCTGATCCAGAACAGCAGAATGTCTGATACAGAAAAAAAAAAAAAATTCAAGACAGTGTTTAAAATAACCTCCAACAAGTATTGGAGAGTCCACATGACCTAAACAGTAAAGTTGTGTTTTATGTAGATTTTTTAATCCGTGTAAATAATTAAAAATATTCAAAGCAACAGTAAACAAGCCCATAAGTACATATGAGTTGCTATTTTAAAATGGCACTCACCAGAAAGAGAAAGGCATGATTATTTAGTATATATACATAATTTGTTTGCTGTTTCACTTTTACTGTGTTGAACGGTTGACTGTTTCTTCTTTTTTTTAAGCATACTTTATTTTTCACTGTGCAGACCCTCATCCTCCTCCTGCCCAACAAATATGTGTGGTATGTTCCAAGTCAATACATACTTTTTATCATGTTAGAAGACCCTTTCCTATTAAGGAAATGTACCAAGTGAATCAAGTAAAAAAAGTGTAATACTTCAAAGAAATGTCACTGTGGTTGGTTGACACTGGCTGGGGGTCAGGTGCCTATCAAAGTCACTCTGTCACTTGGGAGAGAAAATATAAGGAAAGGCTCAAGATAAGGATTCCTTCAACTTGAGGAAATTAGATTAACTTATTACCAATCAAATCAGAGTAAGAAAATGAGAAATAAACCCAAATCTTGGAAAACCACTTTCCCCCCACCCCTCCCTCCTTCCCAGGCTTAAATTTATTCTTTTTTTTTTTCTGCCTTCTCCCGCTGAGTAGCACAAGGGGATGGGAATGGGGGTTGAGGAACTCCATTTAACCCCAACTAACTGAGTTGCAGTTAGTTCATCACATGTTGTCTCTGCTGCTCCTTCCTCCTCAGAGGGAGGACTCCACACTGCTCCTGCTCCAGCGTGCCATTCCTCCCACAGGAGACAGTCCTCCTCCAACTTCTCCAATGTGGGTCCTTCCCATAGGCTGAAGTTCTTCATGAACTGCTCCAGTGTGGGTCTCTCCCATGGGGTGCAGTCCTTCAGAAGCAGCAGGGTCCCACTGTGGTCACAAGTCCTGCCAGCAAACCTGATCTAGCTCTCTCCATGGGGCCACATGTCCTGCCAGGAGCCTGCTCCAGTGTGGGCTAGAGGATCACAGCCTCCTTTGGGCATCCACCTGCTCTGGTGTGGGGTCCTCCCCGGGCTGTAGATGAATTTTTGTTCCACCATGGATCTCCATGGCTGTAGATGCACAACCTGCCTCACCATGGTCTTCATCACAGGCTACAAGAGAATCTCTGCCCTGATCCCTGGACCACCTCCTCTCCCTTCTCCACTGACCACAAGGTCAGTCTTCTTTAAACCTGTGTCTGCAGAGTTGTTTCTCACTTCTCTCTTCTGACTGCTGCTGGTGTTGTGCAGGGGCTTTATTTCTGCCTTCTTAAACGTATGATTCCAGAGACACTACTGCCAGCACTGATGTCCTTGGCCAGCAGTGGGTACATCTTGGAGCCAGCTGGCACTGGGTCTGTCAGACATAGGGGAAGCTTCTAGCAGCTTCTCACAGAAGCTACACCACTAGCATAATCTTCCCACACAAACCCAATACAGTCACTATGTAAAATACCCCGTTCCAGACAAGCCACAACCGCTCTCCTAAACCAACTACCCCAGTGAAATGTCTTGTTTTAAAACATTCCTTGATAAAGTATGTGTGGCATGCTTTGCTAACATCTGAGAGATGTATGAAGAAAACATACTAGTAGTTGAAAAGTAAATATAAACAATTAACACTTCTTTCTCCCAGACAAAAAATGATGTATTTTTCTTGTAGACTTTCCCCTACATTGGTTCTTTACCATCTCTTGAAATGTCCTTTGTTTCTGATGCACAAGCATACTCAATTGTCAAGAAGACAGTGATATTTCTTTTTGTTCCACAGGCCTGGACTGCACTGTCACAAGGGCTATAATGAAGGCTAACAACAACAATAATTACTGTGTGGAAATACAGACTACTACACTAATTAAAATGCTTCTTTATGTGGATTTCCAAATTCAAATCAAAACAGCAGAGATCATAATACCAGTGCTAGTACCTAATTTACTGCAATTTATTCTTTAAAAAAAGTAAAAACCAAATTATAAGTATCAGTGAAAGAATATTTTCTTCAACCTCTTCCTACCCGTCTCCTACAATATTACTTTGTTGTAGGCGTGATATATTATCTAATTCTACAAACACAACCGCCCCCGCAGCCCCCACCCCCCGCCACACCCAAATGCATACTTGAGGATTGTCATATCTATGAAGAAGAGATTTTATTTAGAGCAGGACTGGGGAGTATGAGTAGATGATGGAGAGGGACCTTTCTAATCTTAAACTTTATTAACTGTAACTACTGCTATAATGTAGGGTTGTGGTTTAAAAAAAAAAAATCAAGTCTTTGTCCTTATACACCTATGTCAAAACATTTCAGTTATTTACTTGTACTGTACATATTGACTTCCGTATTTTACACTTCTATGGCATATCTTCATTACGTGTAAAACATAGCATTTATAGAAAAATTAAGTACTTTTCAGTCTGCCTATAAAAATAAAAAATTTTCAGGCAAAACAATATTGGTTTGAGCACATGAAGAAGGATTCTAAGGTAATTCTCAAAATGAAAATTTGATGTAGGCTCTAAATTATTTTAAACCCTGATGTCTAGGGAAATTAAATTGCATTGACACATGGATTTCTGTGCTTCTATGAGAAGATTGAATATTTATAATTCTAATAGTTTGGAAGTATGCTGGGTCACTCTCCTAATTAAATGGTCATTCTGACTGGTTTACAGTTATTCAGAGAGGGTTCACATCATCTCTGTACTGCTTCACCAACATAAGACTTTTAGACTATTAGATATTTGGTTTTGAAAAAAGATTTCAGAAGTATATTTGATTTCTGCCATCTCAACCTGCAAAAGTTTTGATATAAATGTAATTAGACCAGTTTAGAAATATGGAAGAATTGTACTAAAATATTTGAAAATACTGGCTGAAATTGACATTGGCAATGAACTGTTACCAAAATACACTGAATCATCTAAGGAATAGAGTTGTTCCTGTCACTACACCCTTGCATACTTTTAAGACTTTAAAAATAAAGTTATTCCTTACAGTGACTCCTTGTGATCCGTTCTCTGGTAGAAAGTAAATGATCGATTCAGAAAAACATGAAAGATTCTAGAAGTCCTACGGTAACAGCTATTTCCTTAGAAGAAGTTAACAATTTTTCTAAGGGAAGAAAAAGGTTAAAACTATAAAGACAGCCCTTTAACACTTTGTATTTTTGAAAGCAACAATTGCCATTTTGAAATGCTCAAACAGCTTTCTTGGAATTTTCATATGTGTTCTTCTCTATCTCTGAAAGAGCTAAGCTAAATTACAGCTTTGCTGTGAGTAGGGGGTTCAGGGAATCAACACAGTCTCAATTTTGTGAAATCATTCTTTTTGTAACGCTACCATGAGCTACAGATGAGAATCTGCAACAGGAGGTTTAACCAGCCTAGACACTTGGCGCTTTCTTTCAGTGAGGTGCGATGAGGCTCAGGCCTCCTGAAGGCAGGCTAGGCAGGCTTCCTCGGCTGGGTTCCTCAGGTGCTGCGCAGGACTGCAACTTCTCTCCGTATATACACACACGCACAGAGGCAACCAACTTCGGGTTTCTCACAGTTGTTATTTCATCAGCTCACAAAGGCAGGGTCAAATGAAAGAATGTCAATAGGATGTGAAGCCAGATGAGACAGACACTTCGTTTTTTCCCTTTCAGCTCATCAGGAGCATCTTCCACAAACAGTAGCAGGTCCAGCACCTATGCCAAAAGATGATCATCTCCTCATGTCCTGAATTCGAGATTGACAGAGTATCTGCAATCTGTGTTAACCAGTTGTTTAGTTTAATCATTTGTACTAAACAGGTGTAAAGTACTATTTACATGCACTTGCACCACAAGTTTTCATTTAAGATGCAGGACAGTGGTGAATCAAGTCCAAAGAATGCCTCTTACATACGGTAAGAGTGCATCACCCCTTGAAATCAATGTCTCATTCCTGTTCTTTCAGCAAACTAAAAAATCACAATGAAGTATTTACTGCTTTGTAAACCTTCCTATATATTTCTTTTCCTTCTCTACATTTCTACATTTGTAATATTGCTATTGAATTTACACAAATATGTAAAATGGTCTTTGAACAGACAGTTTTACCATTTCTGTTTATGAGAACCAGATAACATACACAGAAAATTCAACTAATGTTCGACTTGTTTCCCTAATTAAATTTCTCTTATTGCATTTTAAAGTTTGAACTGTTAGTATCCAGAAACTTTTGACTCACTAATCAAAATATACAGGAGTGATTATGAACCAGAATTCTCTCATTAATTAAAACAGAAACTTAAATTTACCCTCTGGCAAATACTTTTTATGTTAAAGCATACAAATAATTTTCCTTATCTTGGTAAACATAACTGGAGATGCAGATGACTGCATTTGCAGCCCTTAGAATTACATCTTCTGTGTGCTAGGCATGATTTGTTTAGTTAATTGATTTTCCACATTCTTACCGATTTATGTTTATTTAACAAATTCACAGAATGCAAATGCTGACCAGCAGTTCCACAGCATTTGGAATTTACATAGGTTTTCTGATCTGAAGACAAAATAGAGGATCATTGATTACACCTCAGAAAATGAAAATACTTTTCCAGTCACACATCTTAATCCTTGATCATGCAGTGCTCAAAAAGCAAACTGCAATTCTCTGTCAGTCCTGGAAATTCATGAACTATTTGCTTAAAATTAGTTATGCCTTCAAAACAGGATATTTACTGGTTGGAGTGAGGCCAGAGGAGGCCACGAAGATGCTCAGAGGGCTGGAGCACCTCTGCTATGGGGACAGGCTGAGAGAGTTGGGCTTGTTCAGCCTGGAGAAGAGAAGGCTCTGAGGACACCTTATTGCAGCCTTCTAGTGCCTGAAGGGGTTACGAGGAAGCTGGGGGGACTTTTTACAAGGGCCTGTAGTGACAGGACAAGGAGCAATGGCCTTAAATTGAAAGCAGGAAGAATTAGATTAGATATCAGGAAGAAATTCTTCACAGAGAGGGTGGTGAGGCACTGGAACAGGTTGCCCAGAGAAGCTGTGGATGCCCCACCCCTGGAAGTGTTCAAGGCCAGGCTGGATGAGGCTTTGAGCAACCTGGTCTAGTGGAAGGTGTCCCTGCCCATGGCAGGGGGGTTGGAACTAGATGATCTTTAAGGTCCCTTCCCACCTAAACCATTCCATGATTATATGATTAAATGGTTAATTTAGTATCAGATTTATAAAACTTATGGAGTTTAAACTAGTGCATTTTTCTGTCTCACAATTCAGAACAAGGTGATAATAAGGGCTTGCTACTAGTTCAAAAGCATTTTTAAATTGTCTAGTAAGTAAAACAAAACAGGTGAGAAAGGACAACAAAATAATATGCAATGTCATGTCTGCAGGTTACTCTTACCCAGCCTGTCCCTTAAGGGGACACGCTATACTGCTAAGGAATTGGGCAGCAGGGGCCTTTAGGGCAACAGGGCTCAGTCAAGGGACATAGAAGAGTACATCTCTTTTCTCCCACCTCCTGGCAGTTAACTCAGCTCTTATCCTTTGTAATACCAATATGGTTTTTTTTTTCCAACTTGGTACTAACACTATATACTGCTTCACTTGTTCTTTGCATCCCTCAACCCTGAAAAACGGGCAGTAAATATGTTGGGTCTTGGTGGCTTTCGTCATTGCTTGAAAATTTCATTTTCAGACGAGTACAATGAACTCATGTAATAAATAATGTTGTCAAAAATAATGTTACAATAAATAGTACATGATGAACTATCAGGTCATCAATGACTGTTACCATGCTTTCTTCCTCCTCAAAACCTCGTTCTCCAAATCTTTTTTCAGAAGTCATGTTTTCGCTGACAGTTCTTATTGTTCTCCCCGGATTAATTCCAAATACTCAGTTTAATATGTGATGCTCAAAATTTGAACATTATTAAAGAGCCCTTAGTAAGCAGAAATAAAAGTATAAAGCCTCTGTTTTATCAGAAGGAAGAAAAATATTATTGATTAGCCTTCACACTTTATAGTTCACTGTCAAAAATAAAATTTTTTTGAGGTAAGCCCTAAACCAGAATGCTTACCAAATCAGAGAGGTTCATTGAACATACACTAAAAAGACCCCAAAGTAAGCATCTACATTTGTAAATAGAAACATTGCTCATAGTGATGATTTACTAAAAAGAAAGGCTGAAAATGATCCATTCATCAGGGTGATCCAGTAGATAAAAAACAAATGAGTGGAAAGCATCATTATGAATCTTCCTTCTGCTCTGGAGGATCTTTCCTCTTAAAATGTATTCTCAGATAAATCTTTGAAAGAAGGATTTTTGCAAATTGAAAATATTACTAGATTTGCCCCTCCATTTTACATTTTACAGAGAAATATTTACAGCTGAGGATTTCTGGGGAGGGCTTAGGGTGTTGGGTTTGGTTGTTGGGGGATTTTTTTGGTTTGAGTTTCTTTTTTTCTTTTTAGCTGGCCCCCTTCAATTTTTTTTTTTTTTTTTTTTTTTTTTAAGTATATGAGGTTTAAAAGCCTTAACATAACATTTCCCTGCAGAAAAACTGTAAGAGTTTTGATGGGAACCTGTCAAAAGTTAGCAGTTATTTTTCAGAGACTCAACAGCATGTGACCTCAAAGCCTGCAGAAATACAGTGCATACCACCTAGGATGCTCCACAGTGAGACACTGCAACAAAATGGGTTATAATTATGTCTATTCTTTATGTTGCAAAATTAGCTAGCAAAAAATGACATTCTGAAACCCCCCTGGGAATAAATCACTTTTTCTATACACTCCTCTTAGGGGCTGATACAAAGTCTGACTGCACCTAAACATTCTATTACTAGATCCCTGTTTTGCAATGTCATCATTTTTGAAATTTGATTTTCAGAAAATCTTTCTGTGTTCTTATCAGAAATAAATTATTTCCTTAGAAAAGATTATTTTGTGTTGTTATGACAAGTACTTCCTATTATGAGTTACTAATATTTATTTGAACCCTGTCACATTCCTAATTTCAAGAGAGTACTCAGAGTGACAAACTAATGAGGACTGTCACAGGTCACTGTAATTAGAAACATTTTTAGAAGTGATGTGTCAGGCAATAGCAGCTATAATATAATTCATAATTCATTAGAACTTAAAACATTCAAGGGAATACGAAAATGCTGTATGTGCAACTTTGCCTGAAAGACTGTATGCAAGAAGAGATATGAATGTGTTCTAGTTGTATAGTAATTTCCCTTCTATTCAAATGACCTATTTTTTTGTATTTCTTTCTTATGATGTGATTACCTTCATGGCATAATTTTCAGAGCTGTGATCAATTTGAATGAAATATGATTATGACTGAATGTTCCAATTCAATGTTTCTACAAGACAATAAAATGAAGGTAAGAAAGGTTTAGTACATTATAGAAGCATTAAGACCCTGAATAGCTGAAAAAGGTGGGGGTTTTGAGAAATAATGTGCTGCCTCATTTTCATGGCTGCAGTGCAGTTAATTATCATTACTGATTTTAAATAATTTAATTTATAAACTCTTGAAGTACACTCTTAAAGACATCTTGTCTAGTAGCATTTTTAATAAGTAGCTATTATAATTTCCCATCAAAATGGTTTTTGACTACCTGGGATGTAGTGAAAACAGATGATTGCTGCTCATGACTCATTACTGCTTCTATACTTATCCACCTCTGTGAATGGCAACATAAACATCCAGACAATATCATACTGTGTGCTGACTGGACGTGGTTTGATTCTTGGTCTCATCCCGGGCACCTGGCCAGTGTTCCAGGTGAGATTGATAATGGAACCATAACAGTCTTTACATTCACAAGATTTGTGCCAAAAAGACTTGTGTAAGGTGTACCTGCTATAAAAGCAGGAGACCCTTGGGCTGGCTTGTGAAGCCTCAGCTATGGGTGGATGCACTGCGTAGGACTTTCCCAATTACTGCAGTTCTTCAGAGACCAGCTGCGGAGGGGCTTCCCACCTGATCTGTGAACCAGGATGATGGTTTTCCAGGTGGTAATTGGTTATGCATACCTTGCTTAATCACTGCCTTGCTTTATAGTAATGAACTGGTGCATCGCTATCCTGCTTATCTTTCCTTTCTAATTGGTGCATCATTATTCTGCTTTTCTTTTTGGTCTGTTACTATTATATATATGTAGTAAAGCATATTAATCCTTATATATTAAGCTGGAGTCTGTGTTTTTACATGGAATCCCACCATTTGGCAAGACAATTGGTAATTATTGGTAATTGAATGTTGGTAATTTTTTGTGTTTGTTTTGCTTAACTTGCAAATTTCTTTGTATTCTTTATTCAAATAATTTAAATTCACTCATTTTAAAAAGAAGTGAAAGAAAGGAAAACATATGGTCCCCAAACTAAGGTGCAACTGTTAATACAGAATGGACAGCAGTATTGTTTTGACATCCAGTGAAAGAATATGTAAGCAAGTAGAAAAAGAAATACACACACAGACCTTTTGTGATGATCTCTTTTACCAATGCAATATGATTTGAAATATGTTCACCTATAGCTATCTGCACTCAAGTCTGCTAACAATTTGCAATTATCAACAGATTTTCTATATTACAGATATTGGTGTTGGGGGCACTTTGTTATGAGAACACAATAAAGATTCTGCTGAATTTATCATTAGGATGTTTTTAATTACCTTATAATCTCCTTCAAAACAGATGAACGAAGGCAATAATTCTCTTGGACTCACACTAGTAACTGGATAGTGGATTACTTAGAGCTCCCCAGATTAACAGGTGAATATTCTCTTTCATTTTTTAATAAGTTGGCTTATATATACCACAGTCTTATAAGATAGAAAAGTAATTTTGAAAATCATACTTATTGTTGTCTGATTCATGATACATTTTGATAAACAAAGTTTCTAGTCTATTACAAACATGGTTTACAGTTACAACTAAAAGAAATCATCTGCTTTATAATTAGGACATGTCTAAGATACTTGGCTGCTTGCTTAATATATCAATTAGGCCTAAGCATAAATGAAAGTGAAAAACTTAGTATATTGTAAAAAAAATTCTTGAATAAATTCCTGTGATAATAAGATTTTTTTTCTCTTATTAGACATACTGCACTAAGCTGTAAATAAGTGGATCATTGTTATATTTGTAAGGCATGCAGAACATTTACAATAAGGAAAGTCATGTGTGTAGTTAACAGGTTTCAAAGATGTGACAGTCAAAAGTGACAAGTCAGCTTCCCCAGAGCTTTCCAAAACAGGTGTGTTAGTGGCAAAACTTTTTATCATGACACTGGTTTTAAAATAGCATAAGGTTTTCTTTCTTATTAGCCTTTAGGCCTAAGATTGTATTAGTAAGTTTTTCTTTGCAACCATGACAATTTAAGCTATATAATTATATGTTTCTGTGAGGAGCTTTAAGGGACTAAATAAGAACTGCTAAGACCATACATCTAATACTCTCACTGCCTGGCTGGATTTGCCTTGATTGCTAAAGATCACACAATTACTAGGTCTGAATTTAAAAGAAACCTTCCCCAAGTCAAACGGGCTTAGCTGCAGAATCCCTGAGTTTTAATATATATCATGGTTTGAGTACCTACATTTCCTGCCCTTTGTCATTTACTGGCATATGAAAGATCTATAAATGAAGGAAAGCTTGGTATTTCTCTTTTTTATCTTAAACAAGTATTGTTATTTTTTAGGCTTCAAATATTTTATGTAACTGAAGATTTTGGAAGTGTTACTGAGATCTGGGGTAATCTCAATGGTGAGCAGAACGGAAAGATTTACACCACATAGTACACTGACGAATACAACCAAACACAGTAAAAAAAAGTACTCTTTTTCTGCCATACTACGTATTGTCTATTGTCTTGACAAACATTGTTTACAGAGGGACATAACTCATGCTGATAGAATTTTCATTCACTGGGCACAGAAGTTGAAATCTCAGTACACGAAATCATTAAGCAACAAGAAAAGAAATCATTATTTAATTTGTAGGATGAATGATATTTCAGCTGCTTCCAATCCTGAGTTACTAATAGCCAATAAACAAGGAGTTTAAGCTTGAAAAAGCAATCTGCTCCTCATGCTGGACGACAGAAATAAATAACTTCACATGGAATGTACTCGATACACTTTCTTTTTTCTTTTGAGTCTTGACTGAACCAGGAGACTCTTCCCCCAAATTCTGCCTTTGTATTTATATACCTTTAAGTGAAGAAAAAATTTCATCTTTCAACCAGCTATCTCACCAGAGCCAAGAGCAGTGTACTTCACTTGGAGCACTGTGTCACCTGGAGTACTGCATCCAGCTGTGGAGCCCTCAACACAAGCAGGATATTGACCAGTTGGAGAGAGTCCAGAAGATGTCCACAAAGATGATCAGAGGGCTGGAGCACCTCTCCTATGAACACAGGCTGAGAGAATTGGACTTGTTGGAGAAGAGAAGGTTCCAGGGAGCCAACTTCTGCTTGGTTTGCTCTTGAACAAAAGAAAATACTAAATGTATTTCTTTCTCGTTTCAATTTTAGCGAGCTAAGTAATCTGAAAGACCTGTTGGGATTTGATTCCAGCTGACTAAAAAACTTACTTCAGAGCCGTAGAATTACTCTCTAAATTTCCATCCACTAAAACGTCTTCTGCCGTGGACAGTCTTCAACAAAAACTATTGTAACTGCAGAAAGTTCAACCAAAAAGCGATTAACAATCTCTGCTCAGCTCTAGCCTAAGCAATATACTTGTAATTACAGAGAGACAAATACTAAGGTGAACACACTAAATCCACTACTGAAGAGCAACATTTCTTTCACCAGTAATTATTATGGAGAAAAAGATTTTTTATCAGATTACCGTAATGATCTAATTTCTGAAAATACTGTGCTTTTAGATCCAGAGGCAGGTCTGCCTTACGGTAGTTCGTGTTTGTTACTTTTGGGAAGCACGTATTATAACCAGTTCTGAAACAACCACAGCAGTGGTACAGAACCTTCATTAAGTTTAAAGACATAAGTCCTTATAGTTTAGGGGTCTGGCCTGGAAGTCTTTCACTTTTTACTCATCTGTCATCAATACAGGATGCATTTTACTTAAGCTCATAATTTCAAAAAGTTTTATTTGCAAATAATTTATTGTCAGAAAAAAAATCAGAACTATAGTGAATTGAGAAGAAAGCTTAATCAAAGATATTTTTTTCTCTCTTGAAACTGTTCATAACCTCCTTTTCTTCCAATGACTATGCTATGACCTTTGACAATTTATTAAAAGACTTTTTCCATACATACAGTTTAGATAAGGCTTACTCATATCCTAACATTCTGGAGTTGAGTTTGAGATGCAGATGCATGAGTTCTCAACTAATTCCATCTGAAGTTTCACTTCAAATTTACCCTTTACATTTAAAGTTATTTATTAAAATTGATTCCACATCAATAACTCTGTAATATGAATTGTTTCCACAAACAAATATTTGTTGTGTGTTTTTTTTTTTTCTTTTGTCATGTGTTCTTTTGTAGTTCATCTCCAATGTCTTATAACACTAACTTTTTGTTCCTTCAGGATAATATAATATCCTAGAACTACACTTCATTATAATATTTCTGCTGTTATCTTAGTCATCATCACCATTTGTGACATCTGACATTTAATATAACACTGTGGTAGAAAGAAAAAGATTGCTGTGAACATTTTTTTTTTTTTTTTGAATTATCAGATAATGTATAATCCTGAGAAAGTCACTAGGGAAACAGTACATTTTAATAAGTATTTAGTGAAACATTCAGTTTTCTTTCACACTGCTATGAAGACTATTTAAATTGAAAAGAAAAAATTATTCCTAATCAGAGACACAGATTAACCTCTTGAATATAATTTAAATAGTTTGAAGAGGAATATCTGTTTAAAATGAAGTTCCATACAGAATGAATTAAAACCGTTACACAGTTTCATTTGAATGACTGCACTCTTTACAGCATTGTCAGGGAGTCCCAAAATGGACAGACATAACTATTCCCAGTTATTATCTAATCTCTTTTCCACCTAGATTTGAAAGGTAGATGAAACAGTAAATTGCAGTGTACAGTTTAGAACTCACAAATTCTTTCATTCCCCTGTTTTCCAGTTCTAATGAACTGTAGAACAATGTTCAGCCACTCTGTATTCATACTCACTAGAGTGTTGGTTTGATGAAAAAAGATTATTTTTATTCTTCCTTCAGCAGTCTTTCCTTATAAATGCTGACCTCAAAACTAGCCTCATGAGGACACAAACACTCTCACCCAATAAAGAATATTGAAGTCCCTAATGGAGGTCTGACCCAGAACAGCAGAAGGTCAATACACTATGACGGAATATACCAGCAAATAAGGAATATAAGTACGGTCCATCTGTCTTTATGGCATTTAGATATATACTTATGTATACTTACATACTTATGCAAAACCTTTATATTTAAAGTTTCCTGAGGAATTTTAAAGCATCTAAGCTACTTTTATTGTTTGGTGTTTTTTTTTGGTAGGTTTTTTTTTTTTTTTTTGGTTGGTTGGTTTGTTTGTTTTTTGTTTTGTTTGTTTGGGGTATTTTTTACAAGATAATTTAACATGGGAACTCAGAAATGAGGGTTCTTAGTAGTCACCAGTTACAGGGGTAGTTTCCCTGCACACTGTTAAACCTGAAAATCATTTAGGTGAAACTCAGAAATAATTCCACCTGTGCATGTCTCCCTTCAGACAAACTGCAGAGCTCTGACGTTATCAGATGAATTGTCACAGTAAAAAGAAGCGTAAAAAAAATTTTATGAAATAGAACTCTTGTCTAATCTGATGCCATCTACTTCAATTTTCATTCATTTCTATGTATGGTTATTCAACTTAATGACCATACATTAGGACATAAGAACTTTCTTTAATCACCATTTTCTATTATATTTGCAGTAAGTAGATGCATTTGAGTTCTCCTTAGTTGAAGATGGGACATTCTGTAATCTAAATGAAATTGCTTAATAGCTGTCTTCAAATCATATGTTTCAGATTACTTTCTCCACAGAACAAAAAAGCAAACCAAATTACTTCATTTAATATCACTTCCTACCTTGATAATAGTTCTTTAATTTGCAGTGTAATTTTTTATGTTCCAGAATTTTCATCTCAAACAAATGATGCTATATAATACTTAGTTCCTCTCTTCAACGTCATTATTCAGTTCATTTGTAACTCCATTATCCTGGTTTCAGAGATAAGTTTTCAGTGAATTCAGTCACCTGTGACATGTAATATCACAGCTTAGTCTAATG
This sequence comes from Eurypyga helias, assembly GCF_000690775.1. Taxonomy (NCBI): domain Eukaryota; kingdom Metazoa; phylum Chordata; class Aves; order Eurypygiformes; family Eurypygidae; genus Eurypyga; species Eurypyga helias. Next base: position 25,221 of record NW_010271275.1, read on the forward strand.
CAGAAAACTGGAAAACACACAAGGAAAAAATATGGCGAATAATTATTATTACAAAATCTCACTGTGCACTAAGGTTTTATGATATATGTATAGGCAGTGAGAAACAGTGGGGTTTTGGTTTTCTGGAATTTTCTGTATGCAGTACTAAGAGAACTGAAGGATAAAAATGTAAGATATTGCTGCAGCACTTGATAGAATATGACAATCTACAAAGAAGCAGCTGTTTGACCCCTCTCTTAGAAACTCTGTGCAGGTTAGCCTATCGCATCAAGTACACATCATCATCTAATCTCCCAATTTTTGCTGCTGCACCACAGATCCTATGTGTTCTCTGTGGGACTGTGATAATTACTTAGAGATAGCTAGCAGAGGCTGACAGTTTGAAGAATTCAGAATAGCAGCATTTCTTTGAAAAGTCATTTTTCCCCTGGTGAATATGGTATAGAAATTTGAACTACTTTTTATTGTTTATGTATCTTTATTATTATCTTTACATTTATTATTATTTTTTGCTACTCAAAGCAATCCTTTGCATTTGTTTGCCAAATGTTTTTGCCACAATAGTTGCAGTACTTTATTTTTGTTGCAAACCACCTTTCCCTGTTGAACAGGAAAGTGTCAGACTTTCTCATTCAAAAGTCATTCAGAGGTAGAATGAGCTGAGCTGCTGTGGGTAAATGGTAACAGCACTGTGCATCAATGCACTACTGCCTTCACTCAGTGACCTAAACAGGTACTACAGCCCCTGGGAATGCACCACTGTTACCAAGAATGTTGTTGATATTACTACCTAATCTTTCTAATTAATTATCTGTTTAAGGAACCTATTTCATTCTAACACGGAGCTTACCATTTTTGCATTAGTGATTGAGCCCATTTTTCCTCCAATGAAGTGAACAGAAGTTTATTGCCTAAACTGCCCTGAAGAATGCATATAAAATACATATTCACTTGGCAAAAAATAAAATTGATTATGTGTTTAATCATATACACAGGAGGGAACAGTAGGCTTACAAAAAAAAAAAAAGAGCCGTCGATATAAAGTTCAATAATGCTATTTACTTACGCATATGGAAGATTTCAACACATCTAAAATTAGTTTGATAGTTTCTGAAATATTTTTATTTGAAGACTATAAATCTAGATGTACATTATCACTATTTCTATGATTCTATAGGCTGAACTTCAAAATGAAGTACAGAGGAAACTCCAAATGAAATATTAAACCCTGAAAAGTTCTATTTCCACATTATTCAAATTCTCTTAAGGCAAAAGCAAATGTTTCGAAACAGTCTCAAAGCAGCAGTGAAAGTTTTTGGTTTTCAAAGCTTTCCTATTTGCTTTTTTAGTATTATCTGAGGATTCCAAACCCCTCTTCCCACCCTTCTCCTCCTTCTCACTGTCTCTCACAATAGGGTCTTGCACTCAAGATTTGGGAAAAGGCACCACACAACTCTATTTTTTTCTTACAATGCATAAAATTCTCATTATTCGACTAAGCAGCTGTGCACAAGAACAAATGTATTTTTGATACTTCCTGAAACAGCATTTAAATTATCACCTTTCTATGGCTCATAGTAGTTATTTATGCATGATTTATTTACTTGCAGAAATAATCATAGATATTTACATCTTTCACAGATACACGAGAATAGAATTAGAAAAATACTGCTACAAAATATGGGGCTACAGCTTTTATCATGTGCTCACAAAGCCTAGTAACTTTGCATACAACAGCTTGGTGATGCTGTACTCTGATGAACAAACAAGTTGTATCTGTTGGGTAGAACATCAACCACTATTAAAAATTACTCCAAAACAGAACCCTAGAGCAGTGTTCAACAGTAAAGAAAATATTTGATCTATCTGTTGCAAAACCAGTTGCTATTATTCATCTTCCTAGTGTGATTTAAACTTACAGAGATATAAGATAAAAGGCTATCTTCAAAGTTTCCAGTCCACATATGTCACCCATGATGCAATTAGGGAGAGAACAGTGTCCTGGATGATAACTGCTATACTCTTAAAGACTCTGTGAAGCAGGTAGTGTGTGCACAGGATGGTTTGTTAACCGTCAAGACCTATGGTTCCTCTCAAAGGCAGCACTGGAGAGGAACTTGTTCCACTTCATCACCTAGACAACTAAACATAAATTTCAATTACCTTTTGTCTTTTCTTATTTCACAGGAATTATTTATTTAGAGATTTTTCTTTTTTTCTTTCTGTCTAGTGGTATCAATGGTAATCTAGACATAGTTGTATCTGAACAAGATTTGCTTTTATTACTAAACCCCCATATTACATAATAAATCATGCAATTAAGAAGCACAATATCTGATAATATTATCACTCTCATTAATGCTAACAAAAACTATCAGTAGTGAGGGACCATGATACTGATAAATAACACAGTGTCTTTTATAGGATAGTGACATCTTACAATGAGAAAAAGATTTAAATCCCTCAATCCCTGTCCTTTTACTTTCACATTTATTTAAAAGATGCTGTACTGCAGTACACCTTTATATGCTGCATAAAGCTCCTTAATCCAGACATTGTGATGTGCTTTTACAGCAGATGTCTGAAATTTCTTTGCCATACCTTGGCTCTGCAGAAGATGTAATAATGAAGGCAAACTCATTATAGGAACCCTAGGGACATCTTAAGAAAGTAATGCTCTTTTCTTATCCATAACAGAGAAGTGAAAAGGCTCATACACACACCTAGAAGCAACATTTTATGCATGTTTGAGAAACAGATATCATTGGCAAGGTAAATTTATGAATTAGTACCAAGATAGGACATTAGTGAATATTAAAATCATAAGTGCTTTTAAAAAGTCACCTATGCACCACACATGCAAGTCATTACTGTGCACAGGCCCATGACTAGCCATCATTTTTGCAATACAGTTATTATGAAATTTACTGAAGATTATCTTGTAAGACAGTGATAAAACTGGGGTTTCCTTGTATTATAAAAGTTCTATACGTCAGGTACAAAATAAATGTGTAGATTCATTTAAGACTGTAAAAAAAGAGTAAATAGAATTTAAACAAACTCTGAGCAAATAGCAGAAAATCAGGCAGAGTAATTGCATTTTGTAAATGAACATGATAAAGCACATCATCTTAAAAAAATTGTTTCTCATAACTTCTGGGTTTTGCAAGCACACTTAAACTTTAAATTAATTTTAAGTGTAATGCAAATACGTGAGAAGTTTAACTTTTTATTTTTTAGATACTAAAACTGAAAAATTTGTCAAAATACTTAGCCACATACTTACTTAATTTTAATTCGGAGAAAATATACAAAACATACCATCTGCTAAATTAATTACTACAACAGACTAAGTTAATTTCTCTGAAATTCAATTACAAAGAACTGATTCGAATAACTTAATATTTGACAAGCTACGGATAATTTCAGTTAAGAAGTCAGTTTTCTATATTAGCCTTATTCCACATTTTGCCTTTGTGAGATCACGTTCAGTATAAGCACTTTTACTAAGCTCATTATTACTCTCTTGTCCCATCACCTCTTTTGGAAAGCTCTTCTTACCAGCAATGTAATTTGACTCAATTGCTAAGAATATTAAAATATGCACTTTTAAAATAGAGATTATTATAATTTGCTTCCAAACTAGCTGAGCATAGCAGCTCAGGACCTAATCTAAAACCATATTCTCTACATTCATTTCAGGAAAATCCAAGTTTGTACCAACTACATATTGTGGATTACTAAATTTTAATGAGAGTTAATTGGATGTAGCCTCCAGAATCACTGCAGTTGGAAGACTTTGCCATGCATTTTATTGTTATTATGGAATATACTAAAGCGCATTTCAGAAACTAGTCACTCTAGATTCTCAGAATTTCAGAACTGACCTAAGTATTCCCAATAAAATCAATACAAGAGATGTTATTAACCTCTAAGACAGAGTTAAACTAGTAGTTAATTAATTCTGAATTTTTCCTTTCATAAACAATATAGACTTACTGTTCAGTTCATCAGGAAAGGGGTAGATAGCCCCAGGCCAAATTTTAACATTCTAATCTAGATTTAGTTTCCATTCATTTAAGTGATAACTGTACCTGAATATAACCAGTGAATTGATTAAGGATCTGGAGGTTTGCCCCAGAAAAAAAAAAAAAAAAAAAATCATAGAATCACAGAATGGTTTGGGTTGGAAGGGACCTTAAAGATCACCTAGTTCCAACCCCCCTGCCATGGGCAGGGACACCTTCCACTAAACCAGGTTGCTCAAAAACCCATACAGCCTGGCCTTGAACACTTCCAGGGATGGGGCATCCACAAGGAAACCTGTTCCAGTGCCTCACCACCCACTCTGTGAAGAATTTCTTCCTGATGACCCATCTACCTCTTTCATTTTAAACTCGTCACCCCTTGTCCTGTCACTACATGCCCTTGTAAAAATTTTGATTGAAGAAAAAAAAAATTACAAAAAGATATTACTCTACTGTTTAGAAACCTTCAGTTTTAGCAATATGATTTCCAGTATGCCTAGAACTACAGAGAAATATCTAGCATGGCTCACAAACTGTCCAAAGAAACACCAGATAATTAAAAGGTATTTATATTTACATTTCAGATTTTAATACAAAAATGTCTAAAATATTTGTCTATTAGGCACATACTCCCTGAAGGGTAAAATGTTCTATGAAAAGTACCATTATTTTTATAACTGAAAAATCACAACTAAAATATAGAGATGGGAATTTACTGGGATAGAGAGAGACTTTTCAGGTTCAAGTACTGGAATCCACAGAATTTGGTCTATAAATAAATACCCTTTCAGTGCTATTACTAGACAAATTATTTTTTCTTAGAGCTGCCAAAAATACATATAGAACAGTGTAAATGTCTAGGAAACTGTGACAAACAATACAACATTTAAAATCAAAGCCAAACCCTGCTAACTGTTTATTCTTTCTTAGCAGAAATCACTGAGCACATAAGAAATCTTAAAAAGGCAACAATGAATTTACAATGTAGATGGAGAAAACAGGGCTGCTGGGAAGACCTACTAAAATGGAGCAAATAGCAGAAATAATGAATGTTGTAGCTATTAAGGCCCTACTTTAGATTATAAGTTATTGATTTTGTGTTTAATATATTTATAATTTCAGTTGGTTGAGGATGAGCACAGTATAAACTCTTCTGTACATGGAAGGGAATGAACATATTGATTTAAATAGCTGAGCTATTAAACATAATATTGTGATTTTACTAACTCATTGATTCTAATTTTATGGCTGTGAAATATTTACTGTTTCTGTTTCAACACTTCTTTATTTTTAATGTAAAAAAAAAGCTGTATGTGATGGTACTATCAATGAGCACTATGAAATACATTCCACACACCTTGAATCTTAGAGTGCACTAAAGAGTGGTTGAGTGCCCTCTTATCATAGGCAGTGTAAAGTATTACACAGTACTGACAAGAGTAAAGGAAAACAGTTCTCATTTTTTATGAGAAAATTTTGATGAGCTACATGTTGCAAAATGTTTTTCTGCTTTGGGGGTTGGTGTGTGTGTTTTGGTGGTGGTGGGGTTTTTGTGTGTGTGTGTTTGTATCGTTGCTTCTGTTATTCATACAGTCCAATGCTGTTTTGAGCAGAATTCCTCTTCCAGAGCTGCAGATAAATTGCAGAGCTGCAGACAAACATGCGTTATAATAGATGGACTCTTATGTGCAGTGGCTTCAGGGACTGCCTACTGGTTTCATTGCTGGACGTACAGATAACAGCTTTTTATGTGAATCTCAGAAGACTTCCTTATTAGAAGCTGCTCAGGTGGAGTTTTCTTTTGAAGAACAATCCATGCATGATGTCTGCAGACAGGTGGTCTTCAGAAATTTCTCTGCTCACTTATTGTCAAACTTCTTTTTATGAGTCAGTGGTGAAGTATAAAGAAAGATCAAACATAAAATGACAGACGGTACAGTTCAGGGTCGAAAAGGACCACAAAGGATCACCTACCATCTCTGTGGAGGTCTGCACATTATTACAGGCCATATTCTGCTATTCTTCAGCAGAGGAAGAGTAGCAATATGTCTCCTCAAGTGAAGGAACAATACTAAGCTGCCTTTCAGTAAAACTGAAAGGTCAATATTAGTTGGGATAACTATTCATTTCAACCATCAAAAGGATACACATCCTGCCTGTCAAGGGTGCTTATTTGGTTCATCCTGTGGCAAATTAATCTTGCTATACAAGGAAGTGGGCTAGCAGCCATTAGTTAGTGAACCATGACATTTCTGCACTCTGCCTGTAAAATATCTCACTCAACAGAAGCCTGTAAAGCAGAATGTGTAACACATACACAGCCTGCACTGACCAGACTACCAAGGTCTCTATGTTGCAGCATAGTTAGGAGTATAGGATTCCCTGAAGGAACTTCTAAGAGAAAGCAGCTTACCTGCACACCAGATCCCAAGATGCCTAATCTTAATGAGATGCAATAGCAATATGCCCACTTACCTGGAACCTCAAGCAGTCACTGTTTTTTAAGGTGTGACTTGAACTAGGCATTTAAGTGGTATCAAGGGTCACAAATTCACACTAAAATATAATACTGAGGCAATCTTCACCTATACTATCTTCTTAAGCATCAGACCATGAAAAGAACCAAAGTTACATCTTTAATTACGTGTGACTGACCTGAAGCTGTGTGCTGTATTTTAACTTTTCCACTAGGTCACTATTTTATTAGTTTTGTTCCATTGTACTGTGAGCAATTTTTCAATTCTGGGAGCTTCATTTTACAATAATTCTTTAACATAATATTTTATATGAAATACTAGATAATATGATATTCTGTTAATACTAAATACACCATGCAATTCATAATAATATTTAATAAAATAAAAATTCATTCCTCCCTTTTCCTGGTAGTGTCTGACAGCACACAATTTAAATCTTGGATATCTCGGCTGCCCCATGGAGCCTTCTAAGCAGAAAGCAGGAAATACGTAAATCTGATAATTAGTCTGAAACAATTGATGCAGACGTACATCTGTGCATGCAGACTCTGGGGACAAGGAAAAGGCCATGATGTGCTTTTCCTTAAGTCTGTGAGAGCTGTGCTACAGATTTATTGAGAAGAAAGATGATACATACTGAAATACATTAAATACAGCCAAATTTTACCTTTAATAATACAGTTCTTTCTAATGTGCTTAGATGTGTTTTGTTATTTACATTTGTTTATATGTGGACTGGAAACTGGATCAATTTGTCCTGTAATAATAATAACAACAACGTGAAATTAGAGCTCCTAAGTGCTGGAACTAGACTACTATTACTGCAAAGATGGGGTCCGGATTTCTCTTGTTAAGGGTTTCATATCAACTTAATTATGTTGCCACTGAAGTGACTGATTATAGTTAGGGTTCAGCCTTTGGCAGCCACACTAGCCTTCTGCTAGAGATCTTAATAGGGAGTGTGCATCTATACTGTCTGCAGATTTTCAGAGATAGCACATAGAATTGGGGATTCTATGCAGCAAAGGTATTTCAACAAAATTAAAATTAATTTTCTCTCTGTAGACTATTCCTTGCCTCTAATCCAGGTTTTACAGCAGTGTTTGCTGAGTGGCTTATTGTAAAATAAGAAAGCTTTCCTTTTTCCAACTATTTTACCAGTATTCAGAACATTTGATGAAATTGTGCCTCAAGGTCAGTGGGAGATAAGCGCTTTCTGAATTTAAGGACTTTCGGTTTTCACTGTTGTTGGTCCTCAGCAAGACAAATTTGGAAGTTTCTTTGATTGATATTTGCTGTGCCTTTTATACACCTTCACAGACCAGCCACAATCTGTTCCATTATCTTGATACACATTGTGTACATTTAAAGTATTAGTTCAAAACTTCAGCTGGCATAAATCAATATAAATCAATCACATGATAATTGACAAATGTCCCTCTGTGCTTGTGCAATTAATGGTTTTATTGGATTATTGTAAATACCGGAATTACAGAGCAAGTAGATTACAAAAGAGACAAAAGAGAGGTAAGAACAGTGGAAATGATGTCATTAATCTATTAAAGAGTAAAAAGGGAAATAATGGGATACAAGAGTGTGAAGCTAGAGTTTGACCACTACATTTGTTAGAGAATCAACCAGTAAACTCACAGGGTAACCTACAAAAAATGCCACAGAGCTACAAATAAGAAAGAGGGTGTAGGAAACAGGTCTGTAAGCAACAGATCAGCAATTCATTGGGAGTGCACAAGACTCTGAGCAAACCTTCCCCCTATTACTCAGGGCTGGTTCATTTTCCGCTGCATTCATGACAGAAAACTGCAGCAGTGTAATGCAATCTCATGAATGCATCATTAACTGTTGCAGGTACATCTAGAAAAGCATGGTAGAATAGATTTACAAGACATATAGACAAGTAATTTCAATGATGTTAGACCATGTGGTGTCGCTTCAAGTTCTTCTATAAAGCATCTTAGAATTGTACTGCTCTTATACGCTATCATTACAGGTATGCCACCTTTTTGTCATTATTTGGAATTCTGAAATATATTTACAAAAAGACAGTTAAGGTTAAGAAAAAACACAAACCACAAAAAATGTAAATATCGAGTTAGAAACCTCCAATTTTCAAACTTGCAACCTTCTGTGATTATCTAAGCACAGTGAGCTGAAGATTGTATAGATCATCACCATCCATAGTTACGAATAATTACAGTGTTCTGAATACTCAGTTCTTCCATGGAATAGCTCAGATCAAACAAGAAAGCTTCATTGAGGAACTTTCTCCATTTAATTAAACAAAGGGTTATTTTTCAAGTTCTTGGAAATCATCAGTGCCTACTGTTCCTATTCTTGGGAGAAAAGATTTAGTCAACAATATTCAGAGCACCAACTGTGCCCCCAAATGCTTCTAAGTAAAGTCTTTTTAATCACAGAAGATGTATTTCTGTAATATCCATTGATTCAGAAATCATTACAGAGCCAAGATTTGAGGAATTATTTCTTCTCATTTTCCTTTTATTTTTCCCTAGCTCTCATCAAGTGCTTTCTCTCATTGTTGGCAATTTCTATTTGCTTGTATTTTCCCATTCCCTTTTTATGCTTTCTTTCTCAAGGACTACTGGTCCTTCAATCTGATTGGAGTCTGTTTGCTCTAAAAATAAAATCTGAGATGGATGAAGAACACAAACCAGAATGGTTATTGTGAATTTTGCCTTTCCTAAAAAATAAATATGTATGGAGAACACTAACATTGTTGACAGAAGTTTTGGGTAGCTGTGGAGACAACAGTAGGTAAAGACCTAGGATTTTAGTTCTGTGTTAAAGGTCTATTTTCTTATTTTCCGTATCTGTTCATAGTGCATGCTTGTATTTAAGGCATTGGTAAAATTGTAGTTACCAAAACCTAAATATCTGCCTAGTCATAACCTCCATGTTTCTTACAATAAATAGAAATAGATGAGGAACACGACTTTTGTGAATATTATGTTGTCTGTGATTTAAGATATTTACTGCTGTTTTAACCTGGCATAGAAACCTGACTGCTGATGAAACTTCCTTGCTTCATCCAGACCCAGTTTTCATCATGATACCATGTATTTTTCATCTGTGAAAAATGGGTTAGTTGTGCAATGTTATCATTCTTTATTGTTGCTGTATTGCAAATAGCTCAGGCTCCCTTCGCACAGAGGTTAACAACTAGGTTGAATAAAATGGGGCCAAAAGAGAATTAGAGCAAATAACTTGATTTAATTGCCAAGTTTGAGGTTCTGTATACTGCAGGTACGGATCAAGACTCTCCACTCCATATTAATCTCAACACTGAGCTATAATTGTTAAACTTGGAACATATTACACTTATATTGCAAGTACTCTTAAAGTTCCTTTTGACTAGAGCTTTACAATTACAGTGAGCTCTCATGTCGGATTAAGGAGTGCATTTCACTCAATACAGCATAGAAAATCTATTGTGAATGCAAAGAAATGACCATATTACTTTTCCATTTTGCTACAGCCATGACATCCTTCAACACTGCTGAAAAGTTTTAATGATATTACAATATATGTCAGAAACCTTTTAAAATGTCATGATAAATACGTTAAGATCCCAGTATTTGCCTTGTAAGATAACACACAAATATGTTTAAGTAATTTATGAGACTGAATACACAGACGGTCTGAAAGCTCCTTCATAATTTCACACTACCAAGAAAAGGAAGACTATATTTACATAGTGAAGAGAAAATATTGAAGTTGTATCTCCTTGGAGGAGATAGAGAGGATTCTGGAAATCCTAATGAAAATGAAACCCTACAGAAGCTTCAGGGATATGAAAAACAACACAGGAAGCTGACTAGCTGACACATACCTGAGCAGAAAAGAACAACTGCTGTTTGGAAAGAAACAAGAGATCTTTCCAGTTTCAAGTTCTGTAAGTAGCACAGGCAATAAACATGTAAGCTTCAGCTGAATCGCTCCTACTAATAGCCTATACAGTGTCTTTAGGAAGCATCTAGAGGAAATGATCACCCAGACATTAGCCTGCCTGATACTATATCCAGTAGAAGCAGTGAATGCATAAAAACTACCCAATGTAATGGTCACTGAACATACCTCAGATTTTTAAAGGGTCAGATGTGGTTAAAATGTATTAAAAGTTATGTTCCAGATAATAATGGGGAAGAAAATGCTGAGCAACCACAGTTTGGATCAGAGTCTTGTAAATATTAACAGAAATAAAATAATTAATATTTAGCTGTAAAAATATCAATTATCATTGGAAAGCACAGAACTGAAATAACACAGTAGATCTAAACACAGTCTTAAAGAGTTTACTAATCCAGTAAGCACATGAGTGATGCTGAAAGTAACACTTTATGTTTGCTCATTTTTTAATTATGCTTAGTAACAGCATGCAGTTTATGATTAGTGAAATGGGTTAATTGCTTTATGACCAATATGTTGTCATATGCATACACAAACTAACAACTGGAAATTTTAAGACCATTCTATGAATGAATGTACCTTGTGAGATACAGTGAATGATAAGAAGTTTGTAATGGTTTTTAATAGAAAAGGGTATGAAATAGTTTTTAGAGCTGGTCCCTGAACTTGATGCCATTGTAAAATAAATACAGTATCTTCCCATTTCTTACTTAAGATCAAACAAACAAAATATACTACATAATCCTGTGGGTATATGACTCCAAGTGACTTAACAAAATTAAAAGAAAAAAGATTTTTTTTCCATTGTTTTAAATACTCCTGAAACAGTCAATCACCAAATGAATGGGAAGGAAAACTGAGGATTGTTCTTTTATGGATCAAGACCAAAAGAACCTGAGTTGTGCTGCACCACATAAATAACATTTATACATATGTGTGCTAAGTGCACTCACATCAATTAGAAAATGAGTAATCGTTATTGATTGGTCAATATTTCTCTTGATATGAATTAACAAATGTTCGTTCATCCCTTATGGTCACGTATTCCCATAACAAAATAGTGACTTATTTCAGCAAAGACACTGTGTTTTCTCCTATTACATACCTGCTCCCCTGAAGAGAAAGAGCTGCACTGCACCTCAACAGTGGGAAACACAGCACAGGAGCATATTTCAGTGCATCTTTAATTCCTGATTCCTCACTTTAGATGCAAAAGCCCCCATTCCATATTATCATCAAAATGCATCTTTTAAGAATACACATAGAGCATTTTTGCTAAGAATAAATGAAAGAGATGAGATAGTACATGCTGAGGAAGGAAAAGTTTGACAGCTTCAGAAAATAAAAATTACCTTTCCAACACCACATCAACTTCATTGCACTTTAAAATAGGTTTAACTTTAGGTATAATTACAAATTCCTTTCTCACAGATGTGGAAGATGCAACAAGATATCACAAAACCTCCTTCATGATCTTCATGTAGAAAGCACTGCCATTTCACTTTCTCTCTTAGTTTTTCTCCTATTTACCAGCCTCCATTTTCATTCATGGAACTCAGCATACTTTTAGCTACGCAATGATACTTTTCTTAGTCTAAATCATCTATACTCTCATTTTTTCCCCTTAAAATGATTCTTTTTCATCATAGAATTGTAGAATCACAGAATGGTTTGCGTTGGAAGGGACCTTAAAGATCATCTAGTTCCAAGACCCCTGCCATGGGCAGGGACACCTTCCACTAGACCAGGTTGCTCCAAGCCTCATCCAGCCTGGCCTTGAACACTTCCAGGGATGGGGCATCCACAGCTTCTCTGGGCAACATATTCCAATGCCTCAACAACCTCTTTGTGACAAACTTTTTCCTGATATCTATTCTAAGTCTACCTGCTTTCAATTTAAATGCATTACCCCTTGTCCTGTCACTAAACACCCTTGTAAAAAGACCTCCCTCTGCTTCCTTGTAGGCCCCTTCAGGGACTGGAAAGCTGCAATAAGGTCTCCGTGGAGCCATCTCTTCTCCAGGCTGAACAAGCCCAATTCTCTCAGCCTGTCCCCATAGCAGAAGTGCTCCAGCCCTCTGATCATCTTCATGACCTCCTCCGGTCTCGCTCCAACCAGTCAATATCCTTCTTATGTTGAGGGCTCCACAGCTGGATGCAGTCCTCCAGGTGGGGTCTCACAAGAGGTGAGTAGAGAGGTAGAGTCACCTCCCTTGCCCTGCTGGCCACATTTCTCTGGATACAGGCCAGGATAGGGCTGGTTTTCTGGGCTGCCAGAACACACTGCCAGCTCATATCAAGCTTTTCATCCACTAGTACCCCCAAGTCCTTCTAAGGGCTGCTCTCATTCCATTGTCCACACTGCCTGTACTTGTGCTTGGGATTGCCCTGGCCCATGTGTAGGACCTTGCACTTGGCCTTATTGAACTTCATGAGGTTGGCAGTGGCCCACCTCTCCAGCCTGTCAGGTCCCACTGGATGGCATCCCTTCCCTCCAGTGTGTTGACTGCACCACACAGCTTGGTGTCATCAGACATACATGTTCATGGTGCACTCAATCCCACCATCCATCTAATGACAGATGTTAAATTGTACCAGTACCAATATGGACCCCTGAGGAACTCCACGCATCACTTGTCTCCACTTAGACATCAAGCCGTTGACCACAACCTTCTGAGTGTGACCATCAAGCCAGTTCTTTATGCACTGAACAGTCCAATCATCAAATCCATGCCTCTCCAGTTTAGAGACAAGGATGTAATTCAGGACGGTGTCGAATACTTTGCACAAGTCCAGGTAGATGACATCACTTGCCCGTCCTTTATCCACTAAGGCAACCATATTCATCCGGCCTGATCTGCCCTTGGTGCAGCCATGTTAGCTGTCACCAATCACGTCTTCGTTTTCCTTGTGCCCTGCCATGTCATGCCTCCAACAGATACAGGGGCAGCTGACATCCTCATGAGGACCAAGGTTTGTGAGTGTGAGGCAGCACCTTTCTGTCTGTAGGGGGCCTCATCCTGGTCATGTGGCCTGTAGCAGACTTCTGCTACAGTATCCCCTCTCCCTTCCTTCCCTTTAATCCTGACCTATAAACGCTTGGTCAGCTCCTCTTCCATTTCCAAGAGGAGTTCCATGCACAGAAGGTGGTCTCTGAGAACAACGCCCCCTCCACATCTCCTCTGCCTGTCCTTCCTAAAGGCCTTTATCCTTTCATTCTGACACTCCAGTCATAGGAGTCATCCCATCATGTCTTCATGATGCCAGTGAGGTCATAGCTTCTCATTTGTGTGCACACCTCTAAGTCTTCTGGTTTATTTCGCATGCTCTGTGTGTTCACATAGAGGCATTAAAGATGGGCTTCCAATGAACTTTGCTTGCTGACTGGAACAGCTAGAATTCTCTTGTTTTGTTCACCGGGTGACCTGTGATTTTTCTCCAGTCTTTGGGCATCTGTTGGTTGTTTTGTCTCCTTCCCCCTTCAAACTTAGTTTAAAGCCCTCTCCATGACCATGACAAATTCATGGGTGAGAAACCTTTTTCCCCTCTGAGATATCTGAGTGCCATCTGTCGCCAGCAGGCCTGGTGTCATGTAAACCTCCCTATGATCAAAAAACCCAAAATTCCACCACTGGCACCAGCCTCTGAGCCACGTGTCGAACAGGAGTGCTTTCCTGTTTCTTCTAGTATTCTTCCCTGACACTAAAGGGGTTGAGGAAAACACTCCTGTGATCCCGATCCTGCAACCTATTGCTCCAGTGTCCTGAAGTCCCTTTTGCTGGCTTTCAGACTTCTCTCTGCAACCTCATCAGTGCCAACCTGCATGACCAGTAGTGGGTAATAATCAGAGGGCCATACCAGGCCAGAGAATTTCCTAGTGATGTCTGTAACCCAGGCCCCAGGGAGGCAGCAGACTTCCCTGTGTAATGGGTCTGGTTGGCGTATTGGGCCTTCTGTTCCCCTCAATAGGGAATTGCCTATGACAATTACCTTCTTTTTTTAATTAACAAAGGCAGTTGTAAAGTGTGGGGTTGACTGAGTCGTCCTAGGCAGCTCCCTGGATGGACCTTCCTCTACAGCTTCAGTTCAATGGTCCTTGTGTTCCAGAGCCTGTTTTGCAGGGCAACTGGGAAGGGGGCAGAGGGCAGGAGGGGATTTGCCAACGTCCTTGAGCAGGGACCTGTTTCCATTCCCCTCCATCTCTTAGGACCCTTCCTTCTGTCCGGTAGAAAGAGGATATGGTGTCAACTGCTGCTTGTGGGGCCTCCATCTGCTGCCTTTGCATCAGGGATGGTAGGGTTTGACTCCACCAATCTATCTCCATTTCACACACCCTGATACTCCTTAGCCTTTCCACTTCCTCCCTTTCACATTCACTAATATTTGTTCTCTTGTGTGCTTAAAAGTTTACGTTAAAAGAAAAATAAACTATACTATTTTATGAAAAATAGGGTAAATAATTGAGTTTTGTCTTAAGCATAATGAATCCAAATATCACTCTAATAATTAGGTGCTGTCTTTCAAAATGGCATTAATCTATTTTCTTAAATAAAACTTTTTTTGCCCCTTTTTCTATGGTTCACAGCAAAATGCTGCCTTCTCCTAACCCTTACAGTTAAAGTACAACTACCTGCTTCAGGATGCAGGTTTCTTTCTGTACCTATTTGTTCAGTTCTCAACCCTGAGCACTGGGCAGTTATCCAGTATGAGAATTTGGACTTTAAAGCCTGACCTTTAAGTATTCTGCAGTCAGTGTGAAAGTTTCCATTGATTTCAATGGCATTTGGATCAGGGTCTTGGCCCTTAATGTGACCTTATTTTCTGGCGAAAATGTAAATTGTTGACACATTGGCAAAGGATGCTAAGGTAATCAATTCTATTCCAGCTGTAAAATTGATTTTATTGGCTAGTGTAGCCTTAGAGTTATGTGTGAAAAATGTTCCAAGCCAGCACAAACCTGACCTTACACATTTAAAACAAATACAGTAAAATCTTTAAAAACACACACACATCCACTATAGTCCCATCGGTATTTTTAAAGGAGTTTGTAGGCTTTGGCATACCTGAAGATTGTAAGTTCAGTACACTCTTCCAAATAATGCAGTCAACTAAGCCTATAGGTAACAGAAAATAGCAGAGATTTTTTTACTTCAGTGAAATGGAGCTCTAATTAGCTGAGGAGTTGGCTGTTGAATTGTTTAATATGTGAGAAATATTTTGTTGGCCTATAGTTATGGATATAGATGCATACCTTGAGAAACTCTTTTCTTAGTTCATTGAAGTTAATCCATGCCTCACCTGCATTATAACCATGAGGCTAACAGTCCATTTAATCTAAGAGCAAAGTCCAGTACCAGTTCACACCACTGACCATTCAGACAGTTTCATTCAAATTCCGGAGACCTGGGATCTGCATTACTATTCAACATAAAGAGCTTTCACTCTATGATGTGAAAGACCGACCTTTCTGCCCTATGCAGCTGGTGATTCAGAGCCGGAGACAGCATTTATTCAACTTGAGCTGTCAGATAGAAAGGGCAAATGTACCGGCAGGTAAGTGAATTAAACACTGTTCTGTAGTTAGTAATATCTAATTATTCATGCCACATTTGTCATATGCTGTTAGAAGACATTAAAAATGCTAATGTCTGCCCATTCTATTCAGTAACACATCTGCTGAGAAACAGAGTATATGTGTTTCAGGTACTGATGATTACATTCCTGCATTTTTCCCCTTGTAGAAAACACATTTCATAAATTTATTTACTTTTAAGTGGACTGCAGCTTCCTCTATGAAAATGTAAATGCCAAACCTTTGCTTATGAAAAACAAAATAAACAGAGTTTGAAAAATCCATATTTACTTCAAAGGCCAGTCTGATAATGCACTGTAATGTCTGTTATTCACAATCTATTCAGAACATTACACTATTGCTCTGTATCTTTCCAGTGCAGCACATAGTAGGCATTTTAATTTTTTATTATTTCTAACTATTTAACTTTCTTTCTGGATGCTATACTAGGGTTTTGCTAGTTTCCTATAAAATAAACAGTCATGAACTCAGTTACTGTAAATGATACAAATGCTTGACCCAAGTATCTATCAAGTTAAGGAGTAAGAGGATGAAGATATACAGGCTAAACTTTGCAGAACCCAGTACTGCAATGTTTAGCTTTGGAACTTATCCTAATAAAAACTTAAATTATCTCCGATATGATCAGGTATTTCATACCTACAAATGGGCAAGTTTAAATAACTTCTGTTGCTCCTCACACTTCAGTGGAAATAAAAGCATCTTCAACGTGAGGCTATCTTGCTCTGAAATAAAAATGTAAATATTTCTACTGAGAATGATTCTGGCATCCTTAATGAAAGCACTAACATTTCTGAAGATAGCTGAACCACTGCCCATCTATATAGCTACTGTTTTACAGTTACGGGTGGAGCTTATATTCATCACTATCCTGATTTTTGCTGAGAGCATTAATATAAATATATTTTAGGTACAACTTCTGCATAAGGACTGTTTTGGTAGTTATAACAGTACTGCCATTTGGTTGTCAAGTATAGTATGTCCTCATCAGGCACGTAAGAAAGTCGTCTCTTCCTCCTGGCAGTTTAAGTGCTAAACCAAATCATTTCAATCACTCAGCACTTAGCTAAATTGCATGTACTTAACTTAGAATTCTAACCACATGCTATTTGGCTTGACCTTTAACATGAATTAAGATATCTAATTCCTCTCATTTCAGTACAACCACATCTTTGACCATTAGTTGAAAGGATCCAGCTAAGTAGCCAGCATTTCACACTGCTAAGATAACCTGTAGCACCTAGGATACTAACTGATCTAACCACTTTCAAACAGACCTGCCTCAGAGCAGGCAAGAACCTTTCAGAGTGGGGCTACAAAGGTGTAGTTAACCTGGGAAATCAGTAGACTGGGAGGTCAGAGAATATATTTATCATACTGAAATTACTGAATTGTCATCTGGACATTTGTGTGTATACTGTTGCAGCCTCCATTCTTGGAATTTTTCCATACATATCAGGATAAAGTCCCAGGAAACCTAGTCTGAACCCATAGCTGACCCTGCTTTGGGCAAGGGCTTGGGCAAGAGATCTCCAAATGTTCTTTCCAAACTGAACTATCTTCTGACTTTTCAGTACTGGAGAATAATGAGAAATCCTTAAAACTAATTCCTGAAAAAAACCAAAAAAACTCCCAAAAACAACAACATGAAGAAAAATCCCAAACCAACTAAGCAACAACAACAAAAAACCCAACCAAACAAAAAAAACACACCCCACAAAACCAACAGAAAAAACCATGGATAAACTGATTCTTTCACAGCATACAATGTTTAGTGTAAATTTAGAGAATATTGCAATGAAGGAAGCTAACAGGGATCCTACATACATAATAACTGTCTTTTATTTATTCAACCACTTCTTGTAGCTTTCCTTTTCTAAGTAACAGACAAGAAATATCCAACATTATTTGCTAAAGTCAAGCCATATGTAATTCTGAACTATCTTAATATTAAATACTTTGTAAGAAGAAGAATTATTTTGAATACAACAATTAAGCACTTAGGTATACAGGCATCCTTCGTTCATGCACACACAGCTCAAATATTAATGAAAATTACATGCCTAGATTAAGAGAGAGGGTAGTGTTGGTCTCAGCATTATATTAAATTATGTTCTCTATAACTAAATCTGAGTATGACTGTTCATAATTTTTCCCAATTAATTACTTCAATTAAATGGAGTTCAAGATGTACTATAAAATTCTGACTGTTTCTTCACCAATTCTTAAATGTTATACTAACAGCAGGGTTCTATTTTTAGTTTATTTACCTGAACCACTTCAACAACAGAGAATAGGATTTCTTTTGAAATTTTCTCATTCAAATTCAGAACTGTTTGACCTGAGTAAGTGTATCCTGAAACGACCTCAGTAAACTGGATTTGTTCTATATGCAAAATACAGAGAGGAATTCACATTAAAATCACGTATCATAGAAACAGACAATCTAAAAGGACTAAATTTACAAAAGTTGAACTTACCGCAAATAACAAGGTAACATGTATTAAAAAACCCAAACCACTAACCAAAACAAAAAGCATTGAAATAATCACAGAGGCTCCATATTTGGTGAATAGGAGCCTGTAGGAAAAAGTACATGTCCAGCAGTATGAATGCCCATGAAGAACACCTATTTAAAGGAAAGTTATTCAGATCCACAAGTAAGTTGGTGACAGCTCAGCTGTGCTTATGAAATATAATGCAATACATTGTATTTGAAGCCATTTCTATTCATTATCATTCTCTAGCTGCAACAGGGCAAAGGTTTCATCTGTACTTATCCTGTCCATCATGTTGAAGGGTTTGGCCAGAAACCGAGTAAGCTTGCAAGAATCAGTTGGCAAGTTCATGACACTGTCATTTAAGACCATCTCCTTAGTGACCTTACCACCAGTGCTAAACTTGACAGTGATAGTTCTCCCCAAAGAACTTGGAGACTGTTCTTTGACCAAGTTGTCTGAAGTAAGAATACAGATACATTGAGAGGATTTTTAAAACCATCATTGCACTAAAAGATAATAGTAATGTTCTAAGCTTTTCAGTGAATTCAATATATCAGAAAGATGAAGCCACAATATAAATTAGAAGTATGAAGGCAGAGGAGAAAGAAGTTTGTGCAGAGCTGTGCAGCTATGTTGTGTGATGGGGAACAGATGTGCCATTGCTAGCACTGAAGACAGATAAGGGACTTGGCTTGTTTTGTCTCAAACAAATCAAGCAGGGAAGTGTTGTCTAGAGGGA
>NW_010271275.1:44513-47471 GCF_000690775.1 Eurypyga helias
GCCCTGTGGAGATAGTATGAGTGAGCTGTTTTTCTCTACCTCCTCTTGTGTCTGAAAAACATCAGTTTGGTATGTGCTCAGACAGGTCAAACCCATCTTCTCTTAAGGGATTTGTCACACTTCCAGTTCCTGATCACAGTGCCTCCTGGAACCCTTTCCCTCTCCTCAAGACTACTTGATGTCTGAGTGGAGGCCAGTGACTACTGGCATTCCTCAGGGGCCAGTATTGGCACCAGTGCTGTTTAACATCTTTGTCAGTGACATGGATGGTGGGATTGAGTGCACCTTCAGCAAGTTTTCCCATGACAGCAAGATGTGTGGTCCAGTCAACACACTGGAGGGAAGGATGTAATCAGAGGGACCTTGACAGGCTGGAGAGAAGGATGTCGTCAGAGGGACCTTGACAGGCTGGAGACGTGGGACCATGCCAACCTCATGAAGTTCAACAAGGCCAACTGCAAAATCCTGCATATGGATCGGGCAATCCCAAGCACAATTACAGGCTGGGTGGAGAATGGATTGAGAGCTGCCCTGAGGAGAAAGACTTATGGGTAGCGGTGGATGAAAAGCTGAACATGAGCTGGCAGTATCCACTGGCAGCCCAGAAAGCCAACCACTCGCTCACTCGCTCTCTCCCCTTCTCTATTTTCTTTTATTCAATTTTTGTTTTTCTCATAATAGATATACCTTAACTAATTGTTAAAAATTAATAACTCCTGTACCAAACACCTTTATCTGCAATGATAATTGACTGTTCTTAAAAAAAGACAATTAATTGTTTTATATTGTTCCTCTGAGTAATTTTCATGACTACTGTTTCTGCACCCCTGCCTTTTTGGGATATTTTAAAGATTCACCTCCCTTGTCACCCACTGAGTGGGACGAGACAAGTGCTTAGAAGGATTTGGGGAGGAGTGAGAGGTCTGGAAGCCCTTCCCTCAGTAAATCTACCCCTTTGTTACTGAAAAGTAATGAAGAAAACTCTCCAAACCCAATGATAGTTTTGAAAGCCGACATTGGTTTACTGCGGTGCCATGTGCATGGGGGATATCTCCTCCTAGCAATCACACCGAACAGAGTTCTTTGTGCTATATTTATACACAAAAGTTTTAGAATCATTACTTTTCCAGTCTACCCTCTTTACAATGACTGGTTATACAATTATAATGTTGCTGACACATTGCTTCCACTATTATTCATATTCAGGGGACACATCTTCACCTGGGCAGGGGGCTTCTCAACTTATGGACATGATTTTTAGTATTATAATAAGCCTTTAATGCAATGTTCATAAAAAGGATGAAGTTCTTTAAACATCCACTAAGCTGCAAAACCACTTCTCAGCTTACAAGGACACTGCTGATGTACTAATGAGCATGTACCCTGCTGCTTTTGATAAGCAAGTGACCCATCTCTTGTTATCAAACACTTGTCAGCAATGTGTGTTCAGAAAACACACAGAAAAACAGGGTATCATCAAAACAGTGAGAGAGAGAGTATCATCAAAGCAGCTTAACATCTAATGCATCATTAAAATTAGAGCCTTGTCCAAAATAGCTTAATATAGTGGGGGAGGGGGGAAGTCAAAACAACTAATCCTCATCAAAACAGAACAGTACAAAGCTAACAAAATATGGTCAGAATGTAACATAGTACAAAACAGAACATAGTGGAAAACAGAATAAAGTCAAAACAGCTAATCCTAACAAAATATCATTAGAACTGAACATGGTACAAACCAGAATATTATAAAAACCAGCACACAGTGAAGAACAGAATGTTGTCTAAACAACACAAAAAGACATCTCAACTGCTATATTCTAAGAATTAACCTTTAACATCACTGTCAGCATAACATAGAGCAAGAACATTTCAGCTACTGTATTATTGTAAGGATTAACCTTTGACACTTTGGCTTGTCAGCCTAACACAAAGACTAAGAACATGTAACACTTTCATACACAAGAAAACATACCTATAAAACACAGGGAGCAGGTTTCAGTGTAATTTATCTCAGATACGTTCACTTCAATATACTTGTGACAAACTAGACCAGGTGATAATCTCCCTCCTTCAATGTTCTAAAATTGATCAACAGATTTTTTGTTACTGAGTCACACAAGTCATAAGCAATTCCAAAATGCAATGACAAATCCAATCACAAGTAAAGTAACCTCAAAGAAAAGAAAACAACTAAAGAATGAGATTAAAAAGCACTGTAAGGCCTGAAAGTAAAATAAGATTTTACATTTTAGATTATATCTCTGAAAGATTTATTAACTGTTGATTTTATTTCACATTTTGCGGCCTACTTTCCCATTGTCAGAAATTGAAACAGTTTCTCAGCTCTACTAGGCTCACTCAAGACTTCTTTCCAAGCAAATTTGCAATTTAAAAAGCTCCAAGTGGGTTAATGAAAATTTCCATGCACCTTGTGTGGGTGTTTGGACAGTTTAGAGTATTAATCGTTATAAAAACTTCTCAACCTATATAACCTGGCAACTCAGTAAACAGTGTTACCACTGCTTGTAATAAGCTACAAGCATTGTGTTAACATAACAGCAGAAGCCTTAGGACTTTTCAGTCTATTCAAAAACTACTAACTAAATGTTTCCTTTGTTGTGACCTACAGAGGATATTTTGTACCAAAAAAAAGGAGAGGAAAAAATCGCCAACAAAACAGACTCTAGTTTTTTGATAACATATTATTAATGAGATTGACTGGTTAATGGTTTGAAAAAAAATGTTCCACTGCTTCATTTGATGCTTCATGAAATGAAGAAAGTTTGTCATACTTCACCATATTTAGACCTAATAACATGTCAAATTCTTCTGAAATAAATTGTGGGCCATTGGCTGAGACAATTGCCTCTGGCAAACCATACACAGTGAAAAACTCGTTTATGAATTAGTTATTTATTTCATACTAGGGTAGTGTCGTGCTTTAACTCCGGCTAG
>NW_010271276.1:0-20098 GCF_000690775.1 Eurypyga helias
CCAAACCAAAACCAAAAAAAAACCCTCACAAAACCCCCAGAAAATTAAAAATCAAATCCTCCTTGAAAACACCAGATATGAAAAATGGAATACAAAACTTACACTTCCAGTCTTTTTTTTTTTTTTCCTAAATTAAGAAAATATCCAACAATTATATCTAGATCAGTATAGTTTTACTGAAGTGAATATAAACTTCAGTTGAAACCATTTAACTTTTATTCAAAACTAAACTATTTTGCCTACATTCTAGTTTTAGAATATGTGAGGAAAAATACATTGATCACATCTTTTAAAATAAATTTAAATAATTCTGCTTTCCTACTTCATGCTTTAAAGCATTTTCTTAAAGGAAAGAGATGTAGAATTTAAGAGAAAATTTCAAGCATTCAAGAGTTTTTTGTTTGCTTGAAACAATCATCTACCATTTAACAGAGAATTATACCCCTGTTATCAAATTCCTTAAAATGACTTAGACCTTCTGCAGAGAACAGAATTTTTTCTATTATGTGTTTTATATTTTTAGAGCCGTTTCTAGAAAACCTCATTGATTAAGTCACAATTAAATTCTAAAGTAGTCTCTCAGCAGGATACAAACAATTAGCATGAGACAGATTCTTCACTGCCTAGCATCTTGTGTAAAAAGAATGAAAAATGATTATGATGTGATATCATTATACACATATTATCTATTTATTATGCATTAATGCAGAGACCACAAAGTGCTCTTTCCTCATTTTTCTCTCTTTTTAAAACTCTTCATTTTCAGACTCTCTAATAGCTCCTTACACATGATGTTCTGTAATCCCTCTATCATTTAAATTGTGCTTCACTGAGGTTTTTTAATAGTTTATCAATGTCATTTGTGTACTGCAGGGACTAAACTGTGTGCACTACTTCATTGGTAATTATGCCAAGGAAGGAAATGCTGGAGACAATCCTTCATATTACAGTCAAGTAGCTCCTATTAAGCCTTTTTGGTAGCATGCTCAAAGAAAGCTACTAGGAACTTGTGCTTTCACTGTATTAATCTGAATAAGAAAGCCCATGCCCACCAATAAGAAGTGAGAGACCTGCTGAAGTAGAATCATTCAGCTCTGAGCTGTAATTCTGGACAAAGAACAGGGTTTTTTAGAAGACCTATTTGGAAAAAAAGGCCAAATTTTTAGGCATTCCATAAATTTTTTAATCCTTTCAAATGTCTGAGCCCATACATTTGTTTTGTTAATCACAAAACTTATGAGTTGAGCAGGTACTTCTGTAGATTGTCTTACCCAACAACCCACTAAAAGCAGGGTTAGGTACAGCAGTTTGCTTGGTTCATGTTCAGTTGAGTTTTTAATATCTCCAAGGAAGGAGACTCCACAGACTCACTATTCAACCTATTCAACCAGTCTTGCAGCAAGGATGGGGGTGTTTTATATTTACAGAGGGATTTGTGTAGTCTCTCTATATTCCTTCTGGATCTAAATTCCCTCTACTCTGCTCTTGTGGGACCCTTCCTGGAGTCCTGCATCCAGCTCTGGAGCCCTCAACATCAGAAGGATATAGACTGGTTGGAGCGAGTCCAGAGGAGGCCACGAAGATGATCCGAGGGCTGGAGCACCTCTGCTGTGATGAAAAGCTGAGAGAATTGGGCTTGTTCAGCCTGGAGAAGAGAAGGCTCTGGGGAGACCTTATAGCAGCCTTCCAGTACCTGAAGGCAGTCTACAAGGAAGGTTGGAGGGGACTTTTTACAAGGGTCTGTAGCGACAGGACAAGGACTAATGGATTTAAATTGAAAGTGGGGAGGTTTAGATTAGATATGAGGAAGAAGTTCTTCACGGACAGGGTGGTGAGGCACTGGAACAGGTTGCCCAGAGAAGCTGTGGATGCCCCATCCCGGGAGATCTTCAAGGCCGGGCTGGATGAGGCTTTGAGCAACCAGGTCTAGTGGAAGGTGTCCCTGCCCATAGCAGGGGGGTTGGAACTAGATGATCTTTAAGGTCCCTTCCAATACAGTACTCCAGGTAGGGTCTCACAAGAGAACTCAGTAGGCCTCTAGGCTACACATATCCAGAAACAACTGTATACCATGAATACATTTTCATGCTAAAATAAATTCCAAAATATTTATACATCGGTCTGAGATAGATGGCCCTTCCGGGACATCTGCAGACCTTTATGCCTGTCAGCCCACCTCAGAGCAAAGACTGAACTGAAATATTTTGCTGTGAAGGTAAGAAGCACCAGGGCAGCAAATCTAGCTTCCCTAGAGAAGAGATGCAGGACCAAACACGCATTTTGTATGAATTATGCTGAAACAAGACAAACAGTAATTTATAACTGCAAAGGGGGACCACCATTTATTTTAACCTCCAGAAGACTGTACGCACTACTTATATATGAAAACACAAGTGTTTCCTAACTTTGTTTTCTTTTCTATCCATAGTTTGTGACTGTGCATCAGTGGTATCTCCAGATCTTAAGAAAAGGAATTCCTGGATGTCAAGAAGATCCTAGACATCAGTCTGGGGAAGTTAGTGTTGGTACTGAATGCTCTTAGAAATCTCTGAAATTTGTGACCCTGAGTGGACCACCACCTTCAGATTTAAAGGGCAAAGCAAAGTAGTGCTGGCAATGGCTGAACCTTGTAAGCCAGGTGGCCTTTATTCCTCTTGCCGTGTGGGTGCAGTGTGATAGCCATTTTGTATACCCAAAATTGATATGTAACAAGTAGGAAAACAACTGTACAAAAAAATGAACAAAAAAAAAAAAAGAAAACAACAACAACATTTTTACTGAAAGGAACCTGATTAGCCTTCTGTTTGGTGTAGTACTGGGACTGATGAATTTAAGATGGAAGAATAACAAAGGAGGGAATGCATACATAAATAGGTGTGTTTGCAGTGAAACTGATAAATGGATTAGATACAGAGAAAACAGCAGTTTGATAGAATTGTGGGTCAAAAATATACTCAGAGAAAGGATTGTTATGATTTCTTTTCTTTTCACTTTGAAAAAGCAGCTATACACGTACAGACCAAATTACCACACCTGTTTATTTAATTTTGCAAGTTGCATAATTTTAATCTTAATCTTTATTTTACTCTTTTTCATTTGTTGGAAGAGAAAGAATGCTATTTTGGTAGGAGAGAGTATTGTGAGCTATAAGAAATAATCTTGCTTGAGGCAAATATCATTTTCCCACAGCCTGCCTGCAAATTTGGAAGACCTAGTGAACTGCTGCCTATATATCTTAGAGTGGAAAAAAAAATGTTTTATTCAAAGAAATGATTACATATATATATGTAAATATATAGATATGTACAGGTACACATGCATAGATGGAAGGAAGCAGAAGGTAAAGAATGAAAGAGCAGGAATACATCATTTAAGGAAGAGAACTTGATTCAGCTAGAAAGAAAGAGAACTAATTGATATCACACTGGGAAAAACTCTCCAGTCTCATTAAATATTTCTATACAGTCCCTGTATAAGGACAGATAAATTAGTTCAGGTAGAGAAAACTCTCATATCTCCCTTTACCCCTGCAACTTCCTTATCTGTGCTTACAACAAAATTTCATAAAGAATTTTCTGTGGGTGTGAAATAACTGCCTGCTTCATTATCCTGTGCTTTTGAACCTGGAAAAAGAGAAAAAATCCTGCTGGAAAACTTTTACTTGTGGTATTTCTGGTCAGGTTCAGATTAGGAAGTTCCATCGGTTTTTAAAGAAAGGTTCAGTTCATGATATTTAGTAACCTCCAGAGGTTTGGGTGAGTCAGATAAGCTTCAGATAAACATCTGACCTTTGCAGGGTTTATCCAAAGTGAAGGGAATATATTGAAGTGCACCTATCCTTAATTCTGCACTTGTTCCAAGCAGGAAATTTTCACTGATGTTAATGGAGCTCTGTGCACTGAATGAGAGGAGATTATCCAACAGATATCCACACAAAAGGAAAGTTCACAGCATAAGAATTGGAAGATGAAACAGTGCCAGAATTTTTTTTCTTTTGGTATGTCATGTAATTTGCTCTGTAAAACAGCAGTATTGCCATATAAAATGAAATTGATTAAATTATGAACTGAAAGTAATCTGCTTTCAGTATGGAGTTTAGCTTGCAAGGTGCTTCTGTGTAAATGTGCTTGAAGATCGAAGAGACAGAAAGAATTTTTTAATCACCCAAAAATTTTTCATGGTTTATAAAAATTGATCTAGCAGATTGAAGTTCTTTGAAGTGCAAACTTAAAACTATTTTTTGTCGATTTCATTTCACTCTTAGCAAGCCAGAATAACACTATCTACCCCAGCAATGTATTCCAGACTCCATAGCATTTAATTGGTCCATTTCTTGTTTATACAAAACCAAAATGATTACTCAACAGCACATGTTTAGAAAATAGCATAAAAACTGTTATGTTTGAAGCACCCCTGCCAGGAAAATAGCCTTGCACCACTCCCTTTCCTTGCAAAACTGTGAGGTACCAAGTGGGAATAGCAAACATGGCATTCCCGTTGGCTCTCTCAAAGCTCCAATATTTCTTCTCTGTCCCCTCCTCTCTGTCCACTTGTCAAGCAAAGCTGGACATTGAGAACAGTTCAAGGTAGAATACTGTAAGACAGAGGTTTCTAAAAAATATAAAAGGGGAAAAAAAAAAAGTTATTGGCATGAATTGCAAACTGGGGGGGGGGCGCATTTCTGGCCTTCCTAGTCTGCAGTGATTCGTTCTCTCCCTGCCTTTAAGCCCTAGAATTTTATTGGGAATATCTACACTGTCTTAAATAGTGTAGATGGGATCAGTTCACAGGAAGTTAACAAACCAGGCTACACTCCCCCAAAGCCAGGCTGCAGAAGCTTAACAATGGCTTTCAACAAAACTAATGGAGGGAGATAAGCTATGAAAAGAGAGATCTCTCTAGAATTAATAATGCAGCTGCACCAATTTATAGCAGCTGAAGATCCAGTCTTTTGCCTATCTTCTTTCCTGATAAAGCTGTCTTTCTTTTAAAGAACAGAGAGTTTTCTTCTTTTTTATTATCATTTCTATTTTTTTCTCAATGGGTTATTTGTTCAGTGGAATGCGGAGCTGACCTTAGCTGAAAATTCATTGAAAGTAGGTCCTACACAGCAAAGCTTATCTCCAGAATCCCAGCTAAAAACCCCTGACCTGTGTATTTTCATTGTCCTCCTCAGAACTCTATTATATTCATGATATTTTTGACAAAACACAGTGAAAGAACAATACTAGAGATGTGAATACATTTCCTTTCTCCCTTGAGCAAAATAAAACCCAGTCTGCCTCAGGCCTCTCGTGATAAAAAAAAAAAAAAAAAAAAGAGTTAATGCATTAAACATAGGACATAGCCCAGAATTTTAATAGGATCTTTAATCCACCAAGTTTGGACATGTAATTGTTAACATTTTGTTTTTCATTATGGAATGTTTTGTGCTTAGGGTACTCCGAGAAATGAACATCTGGTATTAATAATTTTTCATCATAAAAAGCTCAACAAAATTGCAACCTATTGTAGTTGGCAGATGGGTTGCAAAAAAATGAAGGAAAAAAAAATCCACAAGACACCAGATAGATTAATCCACTGCAGTATAGATCCTGATTTAATTCAAACACTGCATAATGCATTGACTTCTAACAATAGGTGGCTATTGTGAGCAGTCTTTTCGTATTTAGGCATATTCAGTAATGACTATTCATGTAAACAGGCTTTTTGTTTAAAATTAATCACTGAATTGTTTTGACTGGTCTGTTGGTTCCAGCTCTGATGGGAGATAGTACATGCACATTATGGAAGGAAGAGTCTCAGAAAAGTAAAAACAAACTCCAGGTTCCAGTAAGCTCTTGGCACCAAGCTGATATATTTTCTTTTAAAAGCAGTGAGAGTCCGAACAATAAGTGGTTTCCACCTTCCACCTGGCTCTGACTGTGAAGAATTAGAGAGGGTCATTGAGTGGGATGACATTTACCACCATTAAGAAAAGCTTGCAGTACAAGAATGGCTTGAGTTGAAAGCATTTCAATGAAGGAGAAACTGTCATTGACTATAATGCCACATCTTTCATTTGAAGAAGGGAGATCAGGCTGACTAAACACATAGGTTGTCAGCTCTGATAGATCATTAACTTTAGGCTTCCTGTACTTTGTAAAGACTTGAGGGCCTTAGTTTTGTTTCTTTTTTTTTTTTTTCCTCCCTTCTCTGTTTCTTAGAACGAGGGATAGGATAGTCTATCAATTTTCTTTTCTCACTTACAACCCTGTTTACCCAGAATGACTCCAGAAAGTGAAATAGCTTTTCATGGAGATTCTTATTACAGTAGGTTACAAAAATCTAACTGTAAAGATTTCACTCTTGAACTAAACCTAAAACTGTTCTGACTTTACATGATGGACCTGGATGTTTCAGAGCAGGTACCTGTCCCATAAGAACTGAGTTATTTATGAAAGAATATTATTTTCATTCCTAATGGGTAAAACTATGTAGAGATTTATTCCACATTCCTTTCTTTTATATTCATCCAAAGGGAGACCTTGTCCTTTACTAAGTCAAAAGAAAATCAGTGCAAAGGAAATATACTATCATACAATCTGAAGAGGAAGAAACTTCAGAAAACTGCAAGGTAAACAGATGTAAAGTTGGGCAGATTAAGTTTATTGAAGTTTGTTTCTTGCTACTACAGTTTTTCTCGTAATGTGTTGTAGTACAACATCTTCTTGTCACCTGGTCTTTAATGAATGCTTATGGAATCAAAGACAGAGCAAATGTAATGTGAACCTCAATACACCCTCTGAGTCATATTCACATAAAGTATCCCTGAGAAGATAGTTACATCTGATGATCTTATTTTAAAGTTGCAAGTCGACTGTCCTCCATGATCTGCCTAATTCTTTTATAGCTTGTTTCTATGTTTGTTCTTAGTACCATTTTGAGCAGTGAGTTGTCCAATGTAATTTTATATTATGTGATATATTAACTTCTCTGTTTTAATCCTATTGTCTAATAAATTCCGTCAGTGAACCTAATTTTTTAATTGTGATAATGAATACTCCTTTGCCTTTTTTATCTTTTTTCTGCTGCTCATCATCATTTTACATACTTCTATCACAACTTGGATTTAGAAAAACAACATCCTAACACTTCACCTGAAATTACTGGGTTTAAACTGGGGAAATGGTAACAATGGTTTCAGAGAACTTGGGAATGTGATCCCATGTGTTAGATGTGGCTGGAGAGTAGTTGGAGCAACTTTAAAAAACAGCAGAGTGTTCAAGGACTAGGTTCTGTTGCTTCATTGGCTGAAACTGTTGTGCCTGAATCAATGCCCCAAAATGAAGTTGAAGTCACAGTTAAAAGATATAAGAGCCATTTGAGTATGAAAAGGTTTGGGCAAGAAAAACAGCCACCATGTTGCCACTTCTATACCCTGTCAGAGTATTTTCTACACATCTTCAGTGTCTTTGAACATAGTAGATGTTAAATAACAAACAGCCAGAGATTAAGCTCAATCTTTCAACCATGATCTCCTAAAACGGTTATTGTTAGAGTATTCCTGAGTTTGGTTGTGGCATATGCCACCAAGCACTCTCCCTCTCTATACCTTCCATGGTTTAATGTTTGGGGCAGTTACCATCAGGGAGTGTGGAGAATTTTAAACCAAGTTAGTCTGTCTCCATACTATGTAGTACCCCAAACTAGCTCAACAGGTTTTCATCCCAAGTTTAGTATTTGGTGACATTGCACCCTGGAGTGTTCGACATCAGCTTTTTGTTGTAAAAACAACACTGTGCTGGGCTCCAACACAATTTCAGCTGGGGGAGAGGGGAGGGGAAGGCACAGACACAGATAGCAATAAGAATGTCTCAGGGCCAGAGATGCCTCATGGAAATGAGAGGTGGCCTAGAGCCAACTTTTATACATGGTACAGACAGTTCATGAAAATTGTATGCTGCTATTTCAAAGTGTAGATGTAACCATACAGATGGGCTACTGGTAGGCACAAAGTAAGTCAGAGCACGTGTTTCCTGATATCTGAGCAGTGAACAAGCAAAATCTCTTCCCCAGGACTCAGTTTGCTCAGTTTTGTATCTAGTTGTTTTGACTGACATTAGCTAAGACATCTTGATCTTTTAATTTCTTGAAACTGATGCTGCACATTCCAGGGTAATATGTAACTACATAACTTCTTGAAACTCAAAGTAAGAAAACCTGGATTGTTTAGTAAACAAGTTATCCAGACAAATTTGCATATCTAGTGAACAAGTCACCTCACGTCTCACTTCCTTCCTTGCATATTATTGTTTTTTACCATCTTACCTGTTTATATTGTAAAAAAACCTTGGTAATGGGAATGTTTCTTACTACATAGCTCTACTGCTTCTACTTCTGAGTCCCAGTAGGTGTCTGGGTGTTACCATATTGAAAATAGAAATTAACAGAGCTGGTTGACAGACTCCTGATGGAAGTCATCATGACAAAACACTGATTCAAGGGTAGCAGTTTTAGTTGGAAGTTGCTGATTTAAAACAAAAAATACTTTGAAATACAGCTCTTCAAAGTTTTGAAACATTTCAGACTGAAACTATAGGGAGCTTCAGAAATGAAAAGAAAATCAAGTTGCAGTTTACCTAAACAGAAGGACTCCCTTGTTCACAAGGAATTTAGTTATGAGATTTTTTTGGTTTTTTCTTGTTTCTTCCTGGAATAAAACAGTATTGTGCAAAATAAAATAATCTGTCCACTACCCATATTTAATATTAAATGATGCAGCTGGTGTGTTGGGTTTTTTTGGTTTCTTTGTTTTTAAATTGGTAGAGAGTTTGTCAGTGCCAAATAAATTGACAATACTTATGGGGACTCCTCTAAGAGATATTAGCTATTTGAATCAAGGAGCATCATCTTTTGACCCTGGAAAGGGATCGTTCTGTATAGCTGTCAGCTTTAAATAACAGTACTCTAAAGCTCAGCCTCTAATCACCTAACACAACCTATACCATATGCAAATATATAATTCACATGAGATTGGCTCCTGAGGGAATTCCTATTAGAAGCATGAACTGTATTGAGTGCGACAGTCTTTTTAGTGCCATTAAGGTAAATGAGGTGGTAATGGAAAGTGCAGATTATACTAACTTCAATAATTTACTTCATACTTCCCATCAGGGTAGCCTTTACAAACAGCTAGTGTTCTTAATTGAAATGTAAATTAATGATAAATTATGAAAATGCATTATGAAAAGGAATAAAGGGTGAAATAAAGGGAAAAAACCCCAAGATCCTTAAAGTACAGGAAAAACATGAGTTGACATGTTAATTAGATAGCACACAATGATAGGAAAACAAGAAAGCACACAGAGGAATGCCTGTGTGATGCAGGCACAAATGTCCAATGTATTAATGCAGCATTGCTAGCTGGTACTCAGCATACATTAGCAGGAGTGTATTCCTCAGTCTGTGGAATGACATAACATGGGGCGTTTACATATATTCATCCCCAAAGAGAAGGTTTACAGTTCATGACATTGCTCTACATCAGTGGAGTGTGAACTTTGTCCTGGCCCCTCTGAAAGGCCCTGACAAGGATTTTAAAAGGTAGTTGAGGATTTTGGGTGCTTCAGACATGCTTTTTCATCATATTCACACTCAGGGTGTCGTAGCAGGCAGGATTCAGGAAAGTGTGTTAGGTTAAGCACTAAAATGAGTCTTCCACTATATTTAGCAAATATGAATAACGTTGATGTGTTCCGCTGAAGGTGGCCCTGAATAGCCTATTCATAGTCTCATAGACATGCCTTCTTCCCACATAAATTTGAAAACAGGGAAATTTTCCAGGTAGAGAAAATTTAATGGAGGTATGAATCATGTTGACTAGTACTGCTGCAAATTAGTTACAGTATGTTGCCATTTTCTTGACTATTTGTAAGTTGCACCAACAGAGCTTGGAGAATACAATTAAAGTGTTGGAAGGTTCGTGATCCAGGCAAATAATGCATACTAGAATAAAACATATAAATCACTGTAATTTCTGGAAAAGCTTGCAGAGATCTTTCCAAAAGTATCTCATATATTTGAAGTAGCAAGTGTCTAATTAAAGACTAAGGAAGCTCCAGGAATTTCAGAATATATTTGTTTCATTGTCTTTTCAAGAAATAAACATATTGTTCTTTCTATTCCTTTAATAAGAGCTAATTGTACTGAAATCAGGTTTGAAAACTAAAAAGTTAAAAAGTCAGTAAGTTTTAAAATAAATTAGAAATACATTTATTCAAAAATTCCTGACCCAAAATAAGCCCTGAGTTATTAAATATAAATGCATTTTTTTCTTATCTTTGGAAATGTTCCTCCGTACTG
Source organism: Eurypyga helias (assembly GCF_000690775.1). NCBI lineage: Eukaryota > Metazoa > Chordata > Aves > Eurypygiformes > Eurypygidae > Eurypyga > Eurypyga helias. The sequence goes on from NW_010271276.1 coordinate 10,345, forward strand.
GAGATGTCACAACATCTCCGCTACAAGAATGGCTGGACCATATTTGGCAAATCTATAGAAGTTTTCTTCACTGCACAGAAGCTTGCAAATCAAACATGATGTAAAGAATAATGTGTGCAATTCAGATTTCTTTACCTCACAGATGGCACAACGCTGCAAAGAATAAGTGACCCATTACTAACTGAAGTCTTTATTTCTTTTACAGGCAAGGAGTTCACTGGCCTACCAGCAGAGGAAATCACGAAGATAATTCTTAAGGGATATTCTTTACTTAAAATATTCAGTAGAATATTTTGTTAGAGCAATGGAAAATAAAAAATTAATGTAAAAATGGCAGCATTAGCTACAAACAAGAGTTGAGATACATTAATGATAAAATATAGTGAGGATAGAGAGGTGCATTCAAAGAGCGATATCCCATGGACCACAAGAAGTCATGAAGGTAACTGTATCCATCTCCATTTTATGCCCAAATGTGGGGTCTAACAAACATGTCTCCTCTACTCTAAGAAAGACACATGATCTCTCATGGAGGGTGTAAGATGTCTCAGGAATCACTGTACCAGGCTTCTCCTGACACTCAAAATCATGGACCTTGTAATTATCTGCTTTGAACTGCCTTGACAGCAGTGACGATGTAGTTATACCTCCAGGGCAGAAGTAAATGGATGAAAAGCAGCTGCTGAGGTGAAAAGCTGGACACCCAGAGGCAAAAGCTGACTGGCAGATAATAGCTCTAAGGGATGGTAAGTGACACACTAAAACAACAAGCCAGGGAGGAGTCCCTCTCCTTCTAGATTACTGAGCAATATTAAGATGAATTAGGCTGCCTTTCATTTGACTCAGTAGATAGAAAAGGTATTCTCACAGCTTTCACTGTATGGAAAGCTTCAGCCTTTCTTTTTGGTCCTGCAAATTAGGATGTTGAATGGAGGTTTAAGGAAGGACTAACACAGCAGTTAATGGACTGAAAGGGACACATTGGGTTTCCTGAAGAAACCCTAAGATGCAGCATATTCTCTTGATCTTTACTCCAGAAAACTCTGCTATAACATTCTGGGCTTGAATATTTTGATCAAGAAGAAAACCCAAATTTACCTTTCAAAGAGTAATTCTAAACATCTGTTATTTTCATTTGATCTCTTAAAATTAACATTGTTCTCATGCAAGCATGATTCCTTCCTGACATCTAGAGCCTTACACACAAGTCTTTATGAGGCATGGAATAAGCATTATTAAATACAAAGAGAGTTTTTGTATTAAAGAGTTCTATTTGCTCTCTTGACTTAGAGACTTCAGCTTGGAAAAGGGTTTTTAAGGAACCTTAATTAAATATTCAATTTCTGTGTCTAGGTTTCAATTATACAATTCAATAAATGAGTTGATTGGAGGATAAGGCAGACAACCTTGTAAAAACAAACTAATAATACTGTAAGAAAGATTTCATAAATCTTCTCAAATTCTGAAAGAAAACCATAAAAAAAGGAACAATTATGATACCAGTGATAACTGCTGATAATACCACTTTTATTTTGCTTTAGATTTTTACCATATGTAGTGAAGAAATCTACTTTCAAATGAGAGAAAACACTTAAGACCTGTGGAAAAAGATACCTTCAGAGTAGATTAGTCTTTGGTTCACCTGAAATTCACAGTGACTAGATCTCTACTAGAATTGCCTGGAATATTTGGTGAAGGCCTCTTCAGGTCCATGGACTAAGCAGGAAAACCTACAGGTCATATTTAAAAGTTTCAGAAAAAAAAATAGTTAAATCAGGTTAAATCAGTTTCTATGGTGGTGGGGTTTGGTAGTGGGGAAGGGCCACAGTGATGGCTTTTGTGAGAAGCTTTGATAGAAGCTCCCCTGGCTCCAAAGTCGAACCCACCTCTGGCCATGGATGAGACCATCAGCATCACTGCATTTAACATATTTAGGATGGGAAAACAGAAGAAGAGAACCAGCAGTGGAAGCAGAAACAGAGTGTAGACAAAAGAGCATGGAGAGAGGAGTGGGATGTGAGAGAGACCACAAGGCAGACACCAAAACTCAGTGCAGAAAGGCAGGAGGAGGTGCCCAGAGCAGAGGTTCTCCTGCAGCCCATGGTGAGAGGGCAGGCTGTGCCCTGCAGCCATGGTGGGTCACGGGGGAAAAGAGACCTTCCTGCAGCCCCGGGAGGACCCAACATTGGAGCAAGGGCATGTGCCCGAAAAGCCTGTGAGACTATGGTAAGTCTGCCCTGGAGCTGTCCACTCCTGAAGGACCACACACCCGTGGAAGCGATCCACACTTGAGCAGTTAAGAGAAGGGAACTGCAGCCTGTGAGGAAGACATGCCAGAGAAGTTTATGGAGGACTGCCTCCCATGGGATGGACCCCACAATGGAGCAGGGGAAGAGCATGAGGAGTTCTCCCCATGAGGAGGAAGGAGCAGCAGGGACATGTGATGAGCTGACTGAGAAACCCCTATACCCTATGCTGCTGCAGAGGGAGGAGGTAGTCTGTGATGAAGAAAAGGTGCTGGAGGGAAGGCTTTTAAGATGTTTTGTTTTGTCTCTTATTGCCGTACTCTGATTTGTTTGGAAACTGATTAAACTGATTTTTCTCCCCCAAGTTGAGTCTGTTTGCCATAATGGGTCCCTGTCCTTTCCTCAGGCCACAAACTTTTCATTATATTTGTTCCTCCACATCTCAGAAGGGGAAGGGTGAGTGAGTGGCCTCATGGTCTTTTGTTCCTGACTGAGCCTAAACCACCCAGGACAGCCTCACAGACTCTTAAGTTCTATGTGACAATCAAAAGGGTACATCAATAAATCCATAACAGCCTCTTCCCACTCCATTGTTAAATGTACTCTATTATGTCCTTCCTTCTATTTAAAATACATCATCTAACATTATACAAAATTATATATGAGAAGTGATTTGTTCTGCCTCCAGATGCATCTTCTGGATTTACTTTTCCTATTTTTTATTTGCCATTTCTGAATCTTGTGCTGAATATGAAATCAACAACTCATTAGGTTATAACAAGAAGAAAGTGTTATGTCTGCTTTCTACTCACTTTGGACTATTTCTATCTTTTTAACCTGAACTTTAATCTTTTTTGTTCTACTGGGTCTTTCTATACCTTTTACTTTCAGCTCTCCATTTTCTTTCAAGGACTCTTCACATTCCTTTGAACTTTGTCTTGTCTTCTACTTTAATAATAGACTTCATCTTCCACCATGTGTTCCATTTATAATTTCTCAGTGAGAGATAAAAAAACAAACAAGGTTATTTTGTCAAAGAAACACAGTGGATATGCATAGCAGCTTAACTTTTAGTGAAATAAATCATTTGGACATATCACTGCTCCCCAGAAATATAGGACAATAATTCTGATTTTGCAAAATGCTTTTTAATTTTCATTACTTCTGCATTAAATTCTCAGTTTTAGACCTCTGTAAATGCAGTTGAAAGGGAAGTAACAATATCTGAAACTAGATAATTTTTTGAAGATGACCAGCTGGTCATTTGCTTAATTGCAGTATTTGGTAATTGACTTGATTGGAGCATAATGTTTAAAATGTCAGAACCCCAGGAAATTATATGATCTAATTTTGACCTTATATTTCTCACTTGGGTATTCATATCTAACTGCAAATATGTAATTCTGCTTATTTTGCTTTTTTTAAACCTATGACAGTACCCAAGAACTGAAAGTCAGTTTTGAAAATGTGGTTCCAAACAATACCCCTTTTTTCATCTACCTTATTTTCAGTGGTTAATTACTCAGATTTGGAATGACCCTCCATAGATGAATAGAATGAAAGTGTTAGACAAGATGTGCGGAGTGAGCAAAATGTCTCTGTGAATGGATTGTCCCATTTGTTGCTATATTCCCATTAGTCTTTGCTTGTTTCCTTTATTTCTTAGATATATCTTTATAGTGGCTATGTATTTATATATTTGATGTTGAATGCCCAGAAAATTTCAGAAATGTCTCTGTAGGCAACTTATAAATGATTTAAGCAAACGATCAGGGTATATCTTCAGGTTTGTACAGAGCTACCTACTTTTGAAGACTTTTATGAGGTTTACAGATAAATTGAAGCCTGGCATAAGTAGAAGTGAATTAAGTGCCTTGAGTGTGGCTTTTAAAGTTTGATTAATTAATGTCTATAAAGCATTTTGCACTGTTCAGACTAAAGGTCTATAAGTGCACAGAACAAAATACAGTGTTTATTAGTCCTGTATCTCACTGTGTGTGGGAGTATTGGCAGAGCCGCTTAGCACAGGTACTGTAAATTATAGAGCCCTAAACTTTCAAAGCCACCTCCCTCCACCATAGCTCTATTAGCTTTGCTGCTCTTTTCCTGGAATGAATTTGCTTTTTGCAAGTTTGATGAAGAATAAAAATGAGAGGCTATGCAATGTTTTTTTACAGCTACATGCTTTGATACCCAGGAGATATTTCAGCCCCTCTGATGACAGTGTGCCATTCTGATGAAATAATGCTGCAGTCACTTAATAACATGGAAGGAACAGATACAACCTAAACATGCAAATATGGTAATTACCAACCTCAAACACAATTATCTCATGTGCTAGTACTCATAATGGGAACAATATTTCTGTACTGCTTTTTCCCAGAGCCATTTGCAAAACACTCACTCTGTCTGTTCCCTTCCTCATGGAAATTTGTCTCTCCCACAAAATTTCATTTTCTGTAATGACACATAAAACACTGAATCCGTGACCTTGGCAGCTCCTTCTCAGGGTATATAACTTATGCTGTCTTTCCACCTTCATATGAACTGTGTGTCTCAGCTCCCACGAGCTGATCAAGGAAACGTGCTTTAGCCAAACACATGCACAGTTGAGGATGCAATTACTGTAACTGGCTTTCCAGGCTGTCCACTGCAAGAGCAAGAGGTCAGATCCTCTGTGGGTCTAAAACCTGCTGCAGATTCATAATGACACTAGGATGATTTATGCTGGGAAAGAATGTCTGTATCAGATTTGCTTGTATAATAACACACCTCTGAGATTTTATTCTTCAAAATAGCTACAGCTGTTTGGCACATCTTTTTCTTCAGCTGTGATAATGCACTGGTTACTGCCCAGAGTTACAGAGGTGAGGGACTACTGTTATGTGAATACAGTCATCTGGTGGGCAAATATAATAGATTTATTTTATAGATCTGGGAGAAGTAACTTGAATCTTTCCTTCACTTTCGATAGAAACCAAAGCTAACTTTCCTCTAGTTTCATAGAACCTCTTGTTAGAGGAGACTGGGTGGTTCTTGTATCCAGATTATTCCTGATACTGAAGTGAAAAATAAAACATGATCAGAGATGTTGCTGTAAATAAAATGGGGTGTCCTGAGAAGCAGGAGAGAATCATAAATCTTACTGAAAGGGTTTCTGTGAGATTTTTGGTGTCGTTTCTGTGGTCTGTATATTGGTCTGTATATTTCAGGCAGGAGCTGTATTCCTGCATGCTCATGGATACCCACTTTCTGCAGATGGTGGCAGTTTACACACAGGGCATTCATTTATTTCCCACACCTGGGATGCCATGTCTCCAGCTCAGCTTTCTCTGGTGGTCTTACATTCAGATAGAGCTGTTAGAGTGGACCCAAAAGAGTGGTTTTCAAACTACTCTAAAAAAGTTAAAACTTATATCTATGGTTATTTTCTTGATTCTATCTTCAGTGTAGACATTAAAATGACCTAGAGTGTCCAGCTTGTTTTATGTTTTGTGCCAGGTGTTAAGATAGGATTGGCTTGGACACTGGACAAGTAATTTGTTACATGGTGCAATGAACTAAGGGGGACAGAAAAAGCATTACTTTGTCCGTTGGGAGGTGGAGATCAGCTGCTAGAACAACATATATTGCTAAAGAGTCATTTGTCATCTGCTTGTCACGACTCTGCTGGTGTTGTTGAAGGTAGGGTTATATGGGAAGTCAGCAGCTATTTCTGTGAAAAGTGGTTCTAGCAAACTGTTGATGTTCTCCTACTCCCAGGCTGTGGTGGGAGAGTCAAACTACTATTCACTAAAGCTTTGTCAGCCTCTCTACTCAGGTCCCACTTGTCAGTGACCACACGGCAAGATAAAGTTCTTCCCCATCCCCCTATTCCAGCATCTCTCAGAATAATTATCTTGCTGATTTTGGACTTTAATCAAACATTAGTATATTTTGTAATTTCACTCTGTAAATAGCATACACATAGTGTTATGGATCGATGACAATTTCAAGTTATCATTATATACTTTGGGACATAACCAGAATCTGAACTCCATTTGTATTCTGTAATCCATTTATTTGTGGCGCCAGAGATCCATGAAGTGCATTGGTAAATAATGAAAATGGAAACAATTACAGATCATCAGTAATTATATATATAACATAACTAATTAATTTAACTCCCAACCAAGAATATCGCCTTCATAGCTACCCACTGAATGGTTTTTTTCATCCTTTAACTCCTTTCTTGCAGCTGTACTGTAAGAAAGCCTACAGTTTTCAATTAGCTCTGTTAGGCTCTAGACATATGTGGATCTACGCAATAAATTTTTGAGTGCAAAACCTACTCACATGAAAAGAGAGAGATCTTCCATCATGAAAGCAGAATTTGTCCCAATTTTTTTCATAAGAATGGTTTTATGGCATTTTATAGCAGACAGAGATAGCGAGGTTGGTTGAAAGCAATGCTTTTTCCTACATTGGTCTGAGAGGCAGAAGAGACAACTGAGATGTGAACAGAGAAATGCAATCAAGAACAACACACAGCTTGGAAACCAAAGAGATGTCAAAGATGGAGGGTTTGGAGTCCCTGAGCACCACAACTCAGTGCACAAACGTCATTGTCTGGAAGAGAAAGCTTGCAGATTTGCGCCAGCATCGGATTTTATTCAACACTGGTAATAACGAGAGGGAACAATGCATGACCACACATAATGTGGAGACATACTATCAATGTTAGCCCAATTTCTATTACAAATTTTGACTTAATCCCTGCAGATAAGACTACTGGTGAAAGAACCCTGTTCCCCATTGAAACTAGTAATATTGAACCCACAATAAGTGAATATGGTACAAGTCTTCAGCCACTCACCTGAAGCTGATTCTTCAAACGTGGCTCTCGGTATTGTCATGGTAATCCAGATATCATCAGAAATATTAAAATTAGTAATTTTTAATTTCCTATGCAAAGCTTTAAAAACTGATATGTTTGCATGGGACCTTACTGAAAGTAGGAAAAAAAAGAAGTTTGGAAGAGATTCACTTTGAATGAATGAATTTTTTTTTCCTATGAAATGTTACTCATGACCAAAAAATTAAAGGATACGTTAGCTGAAATTCATTTAACAATTTATTTTTCATGGCAATGGGATTCTTAGCACTATAATTAAAAATGTTTTGAGTGGGGGTTATTTTGCTGTTTTTGTTTGGTTTGCTTTGCTTTTTTTCCCAGTGTTTTAAACTCCTCACTTTAGTTTCCTGTAGCGGTATCTTTCTCTTACCCTGATTTGACAACTTTCCTTTGGACCAGAGTCTCAGTAAGTTTAGTAGAAATTTATTTCCTGAGTAGGGCCTTATAATGGTACCACATTGCATTTCACAATACCTGTTTTCATCTCCCACTATATCACATTCTCATGTCACCTACAGTGCATTTCATGTGAATAAATTTTGACATTTCAATCTAGGACCTCTTTCTAGTCTATGAAGAGATATAAATCCTCGTATGGTCTGAATTTAGACTTCTAAAGTAGGTCATGGGAATTGTACTTACTCATTCATGCTTGTTCTCTCAGCTGACTACAAAGAGACCTAGGGTGACTAGCACAGCTGGAGACATCTATACAGATGGTCTAAAAGCTGGATGAGATGAATCCCACATCTGTTCCCTAATAAAGGAAAATTGTCAGCAACGATAGAAAGTCAGATTCTCACTTATTTGGCCCCTTGTTCAGTCACCCGAATCTTTGCAGAATGGCCATAAATATGTAACCATTGACTTTTTAAATTTGGAACAAATCTAGTTATATTACAGACTGCAATAAGAAAGAATGTCGTATTACTCTTGCTCAAGTAAAAGAATAAAACTCTCCCCTTGTTATAAAAGGACCACAGCTATTCATCTGAACATGAGAACTTTCATATTCTCTGTTCCTTTTGTTGCAACTGAGCAACAGACTGGGAGTCCCTAATATGGAATTCACAGGAATCCCAAGAGCTATTTAGAAGCTTGATTTTTATTTAATTTTCTTAAAATAGAATAATAATTAAAAAAAAAGCCCAAAAATTAGAAACCAGGGTAAGAGAAGACGGAGAAGAAAATAATTAATTATTTTGGAAAACTTGGGATCCAAGCTGAGACTTGGCCTACTTTCATTATTTAATAGTCAGAAGAATTTCCTCCTTCATCTCTTTTTTTATAATGGAAAAACCACCCCCACCCCCACACACTGTTTCATGCAGAAACTATTTTTTTCATAAAGACTGATCTTGTCAGTTAAAATGGAAATATGAAAAGCTATTGTTTTACTGAACTGTTTCTCTCTATCCATTCGATTCATGAAGATTCTTCCTTATTTAGGGAAGACACTAGACAGTCAGGCTGGGTGACAGAATCCATTCAGCTCTTCATGAAGTAACATTACTACTGTTTATTTTTCATTAAGTGGGCTATGCCGGTCTTAAATTCCCAGATTGGTTAAAATGCTTCTGCCAAGACACTTTCAAATACTGAGTTAAAAAAGAGGGTAGAAATACCTGAAGTCTTCTGGTGTTTGAGCTTTCAGTCCTCAATTTTCCTAGATTATCTTAATGGTTTATGTGACACAGATGTCTCTGTTCTTAAAAGGGAAACCACTCTTTGAAACTATTTACCCTGTAGACCACTAAGTGGTGGCCATATCATCAGTACAAGTTAGCTTCCAACTAGACACATCTGAAAGAGAAGCTGTAGACTGTATTACCACCCCTTAATTCATCTAAGTCTCCCTCATAAAATTTGAACCTCCTGGTGAAAATACATCTTTGTCTTTTGCTTTCCGTGGTCTAACTTATTATTTTATACTTTCTTTCCATTAATAGTAGTATTACTCATTTTGGGGAGTAGGAGAAGAAGCGAAAGGGATCTTGAACATATGTTACCATTGATTACACTTCCAGACTGTCAAAAAAAGTGCTGTTCCCAAATTTAGTACCATGCACTAGATTGCAAGACAACAATGCACCATAAATTACTGTATTTATGACATTCAATACAATATATGGACCATTTTGCTAAATATCTGTGACAAGTGCAGAAGAACTATTTGAAAAGTGCACAAGAACTATGGAAAAACTCAAATAGTTTGAGTTCAGAGGAGGGCCACGAAGATGATCAGAGGGCTGGAGCACCTCTCCTATGATGAAAGGCTGAGAGAATTGGGCTTGTTCAGCCTGGAGAAGAGGAAGGGCCGGGGAGACCTTATTGCAGCCTTCCAGTACCTGAAGGGGCTACAGGGAAGCTGTGGGGGACATTTTACAAGGGCCTGTAGTGACAGGACAAGGGGTAATGGGTACAAATTGAAAGCGGGGAGGTTTAAATTAGATATCAGGAATAAGTTCTTCCCGGAGAGGGTGGTGAGGCACTGGAAGTTTCCCAGAGATGTTGTGGATGCCCCATCCCTGGCTGTCTTCAAGGCCAGGCTGGATGAGGCTTTGAGCAACCTGATCTAGTGGAAGGGGTCCCTGCCCCTGGCAGGGGGGGGGGG